>NC_064427.1:26025557-26325557 GCF_023375975.1 Astyanax mexicanus | reverse complement strand
CGCTTTAGACCACTGGCCCACTCAGCACCTCTAAACACTGTGTTTTTTAAAGTGCACTCCTACATTTAAAACAGCACAATAAAAGTCAGCATTCCTCTTCTTTCACTCACTCAGTTCTTTAGAACTAAACTTGTACTGTAGGCCTTTCAGATCAGAGCTAGCTGATTCATTAACTAGTCATCGTATGCTGCTTGCTCTTATAAAAGGTGGGCAACTAATGCAGATTACACCCAGACGGTTGCTAGGCTGTTGTAATGCGGTTGCTCTGGTATTCCAGGTGGTTTCCACTGCATTGCTTGTAAAAGGTTTTGTTGCTATGGTGTTACTATTGTTTTTATAGAGTAGTGCCGGGCGATATAACGATATCGATTTGTTTCGCGATAATTTTTCCCTCGATGACGATGATAAGCCTGTGCAATAGAATTCGATAAACATTCATTTCCATTTCCGTCTAAGTGGCGCGGCAAACAACGAAAACACAACGTGTAATCAATCCAGAAGATGCTGGAGCAAATTAATAAATAGTTAAGAAAATTGTAATAGTTATTCTCATGCATGCAACAAAAAACCCTAAAGAATAGTGGAGTATGGCCCGACACACGCAAACAACCATAGTGTTTGGACTTTGGGAATAAACGGCCGCACTGTTCAGCACGTTTTAAATAAATTTTAAGTAAATTTTAAGCACTAAATGTAATTAATTCAATTTATATTAGGACCTCGGGGCAGGTGCTGCAAAAATGTGTATGTGGGGCGCGGATTAAAGGAAGAGGTTTTTTTGCGGAGCGGTAACAGGACAAAAACACCTTAAGAATGATGTCTAAATGACTTTCCTCTAATCTAATATAATTTAACATGGTTTAAGGATATAAAATAATTTCTAAACAAACGAACTTTTTAATATTGAGCTTATGGCCCAAGTGCAAAAACACAAAATCATTTATCATTTAGATTATCTGCCTGAACGCGAGCCCGAACCCGAGCTTGAACGCCAGCCTGACTCAGGCGCTGCATGAACTCGGGCCGGTCGAGAACACCGCTTTCCTCTCAGATTAGGCGGAAGAAAATGGTCTTTTTTTTAATGTAACAAATCACACTGTGATTTTTGTGATATTTCCCCAATTACAGCTCAGCTGCGCGTTTAAAGCTCAACGCATGAATTAATCGGTGCGCTGTGCGCCGCGCGTGCTCGCGGGGGATTTGACGCGTCTGTCAAGCAAGTTAATGGACCATTTTGGGGGCAGAGATTAAGAAGTACAGCAGGTACATCTCAGATTTGTAGTTTAATGCTCTACTAAATTACTGGCTTTAAAACTGGCTCATGATATGGTCGGTTCTGGCTGGATTTTTTCCTGCCTACAGGCTGCATTTGACGGAAAGCAGCTCCTCAGTCAGACAACAGTGTCAGCATACAAATCGTGTGCGTTTCCTACAGGACAAACCATTTAAAAGTGCAGATAAACTCATTAAAAAATCACACAGTGTCTGTCTGGCTTAAAATACTTTTAATAAGGTACAGCTTTTAAATTAATAAATCAACATTCATTAAAAATCCGTGAGAAGTTCTGTATGCTAAATGACAAGCTAAGCTAATAAGCTAATAACATTTAATAATAACAGAAAAATAGATATGAATTTGGAAAATAACCAACTAAAGTGAGCTCAAAATACAATAATAAATATAATCTAACGAATTTCAAAATATAAATTAGAAATATTGAACTTCAATATTAAATTCAACTTCAACTACAAAAAACGCAAGGACCGATAGAACATAACGAACAGAAAAAAATAAATTTGAAATTGGAAAAAAAGTTCAAAATGCTAAAAGAAATAAAACCTAACGAATTTCAGAATATAAAATCTAAATATTGCACTGCAGCAGTACAAAAGCCTAAGTGCTTAAACAAACAAACCAAAAAACAGCCTATCACAAATCATTTTTTGAGCCCGACCCAGCTGAGGAAAAGGTGGGAAATCTTTTTTTTTCGGCTGGGTCTTGGAAAACTTTGTGGTGAATTAAAGGGGCCGAGTTGCAATTTTTGTTTTACTTTAATCAGTTTTTAATCCGTCTTTTTAAAAACAAATATTCCAATATTGGCTGCCAATCAGTGCCCAATATTCTGAGCTCAAAAAACGCTATTCGGGCCAGCCCTACTAATCTAATATAATTTAACATGGTTTAAGAATATAAAATAATTTCTAAACAAACGAAATATTTAATATTGAGCTTATAGCCCAAGTTTTTTTTTCAGTCATGGAAAATTGGAAAAAATTGGAAAAAAGCCCGAGTTCATGCAGCGCCTGAGTCAGGCTGACGTTCAAGCTCGGGTTCTGGCTCGTGTTCATGATTAATTTGTTTTTTTTAAAAACTAATATTGGAATATTCGCTACCAATTACTGCCAAATATCCGGAGCTCAAAAAATGCTATTCGGGCCAGCCCTAATAATTATGGAGATACAGAAAAAAATATTGTGATAAAACTTCCATCACTCCCTTATTCTCTCACTAATAAAAACAAACCTTTAAGTGTGACACAAAGTGATTTGATTTATATCGTGATACATATCGATATCGACTGATATGGAAAACTATATCGTGATAAGATTTTTTCCCATATCGCCCAGCTCTATTATAGAGTCATTGTTAGAATACTGTTTTTTTATAACTTTAGAAAAATTACTATATTTTTATTATTTTGACCATTTTTCTTTCATATTTGTAAAACTTCAGATACAGAAATAATTTTTTTCAATATTGACCAACTTTTTTTTTTCACTTTACATTTCCTGCCATTCATGCGTCAATCAATTTTATTATGAAAACGTGGTTGACAGAGTTTCAAACATGTTGAATTGTTTATGATGACCGTGTTAAATTTTAACATATAGATTTTTTTTATTTTTTATGATTTTAATAACCTTAATATTTTAACACAAATTAATAGACAGCCTAACCAAAGAGTGGAAATTAAATGATTCGCTAAACAAGAACCAGCAACATAAGTGAATTCAGGTTACTTTCTTATTGGGACCAGGAAACACGTTTTGGACATCTTTAAATAGCTTAATATTTTATGAAAATAGTTAAACAACTACCTGAAATGCTTATTAAACTGAACTATTGTTATTTAAAAAAAACTCTTTAATTTGTTATTTAACAAAAGAATTATCCATTTAAACAGGCAGGACTATAAAAAATACACAAAAAGTACTTTAAAGTGAAGTTTAACCTTCCTCTATATCTGTAATAATTTGTAAATCTTTCAAACTAAATGTTGATAAAATAATATGTATTGTTACACAGTCCTTGTGTGAAATATAAAATACATAAACTGTATAAAAGCTATGGAAATTAAAGTGGCATAATATATTAATACAGCTCTGAACAAAAATAGGAGACCACTTAAAAATTATTAGTTTTCTTTGATTTTACCAAAGATTCTGAACTCTTAAACTTTATGAATATAAACTTGTTTTCTTTGCATTATTTGAGGTCTGAAAGCTCTGCATTATTTTGTTATTCCAGCCTTTTCTCATTGTCTGCAAATAAATGCTCTAAAAGACATTATTTTTATTTCATCTATAAATTAAAAAAATCAGAGAATCTGATTCAGAAACTAAAGTGGTCTCTAAAATGCCTCTTTTCCAGAGCTGTATTATTGACCCATTCTGAAAACCCCCTTTTACCACCACTGGTACGACTATTACATTATTTCTCTTTTGCAATCCACTTACACAGCATTCATTTCATAACTGAACCCACTAATGAGATCCAGCCTATGAGGAGCAGATGTAGTAATACTTGCTGTAAGCTACTTCCTTTCATTTTATAGTGAAATACATCTGTGGTTTTGCTTGTTTGGTTAACTTTGAGGTGTTGCATAAGTGTTATAGCAGTGTAACATAATGTTACGAGAGAAACAGAGAGAACAATCAATCCTATCCATCCACATAGCAAACTGGTGAATCATCTGTGAGGTTCTGGCTGTGTCCACAATCATTTCCTGTTTAATGAGCTACAGAGTGGAACCAGAGAACAACACCTCAGCCATGTAATGGCCTGTGCAACCAGCCATGTACACCAAGTTCTGACCAGGAATGCGTGTGGTAAACGTTACAACATCATCCAAGTATAAAACTGTGGAAGACGTTTGGGGGGGGGGGGGGGGGGGGTTTGGTTGTTTTCTTGGTTTGGGAAGAACCACAGGCTCAGAGATCTTAACTGAACCACCAGAGATTACCTTTAGAAGAGATGGATGGATGGATGGATGGATGGATGGATGGATGGATGGATGGATGGATGGATGGATGGATGGATGGATGGATGGATGGATGGATGGATGGATGGATGGATGGATGGATGGATGGATGGATGGATGGATGGATGGATGGATGGATGGATGGATGGATGGATGGATGCTTTATTGATCCCCGGGGGGAAATTCTTGAAATTTATGATATACTTTCATATTGCTAAGAATAAAGTGTTTTCAATGTTTTCTTCAGAATAATGTTCGGATTGAGGCTAAACATGACGGCTTCTGCTGGTAGTAGAACTACATACATGAGTTTCTTTGATTTTACCAAATTGAAAACCTCTGGATTATAATCAGGAGGAAGATGGATGATCACAAGCCATCAAACCAAACTGAACTGCTTGAATTTTTGCACCAGGAGTGCAGGCATAAAGTTATCCAAAAGACTGGTGGAGGAGAACATGCCAAGAAGCATTAAAACTGTGATTTAACACCAGGGTAATTCCACCAAATATTGATTTCTGAACTCTTAAAACTTTATGAATATGAACTTGTTTTCTTTGCATTATTTAAAATCTGAAAGCTCTGCATCTTTTTTTGTTATTTCAGCCATTTCTCATTTCCTGCAAATAAAAGCTCTAAATGACAATGTATTTATTTGGAATTTGGGAGAAATGTTGTTTGTAGTTTATAGAATAAAACAACAATGTTCATTTAACTCAAATATATACCTATAAATAGCAAAATCAGAAAAACTGATTCAGAAACTGAAGTGGTCTCTTATTTTTTTTTAGAGCTGTATAGGTTAAGTATTTAATGTGACTTGGGCGCCACCTTGTGATAGAAATATGCAATAAAATTACTTCTGGAGTTCTTGGATGGGACACACTCAAAAGTTTGGGCACTCCTGCTGAAAATGTCTAATATTGTGAATATTTAATTCAGTAGAAGATGAGCAGATCTATAAAATCCACAAAGTTACATTTTATTTTAGAGTGCATAAAAGGAAAAAGGCAGTTGCTAAACTGTTGTTATGTGGAGATATTACGTTTTTTGTGGCAACTTAGCGGCTGAACGTGTAATGAAATGGTGTGGCTAGAATATTGTTATAGTATTGCTAGTTGGATGCAATGGAGTCCCAGTTGGTTGCTATGATGTTGCTAAATGGTTGATAGAAAGCTGCAATGGTGTTGCTGGACGATTGCTATGATTTTTTTAGGTGGTTGCTGTGGTATTCCAAACGACTGCCACGGCGTTTAGCTTTGCTAAATATTTGCAAGGTGGTTGTTTTGGTGTTGCTAAGTGGTTGTTATGTAGTTGCTAACTGGTTGTTTTGGAATCCCTTGTGGTTTGCATTATATTAAATGGCTAAATGTTTGTTGAACAGTTAAATTAAGCTGTTACTAGGTGGTTCCTATGGGGTTGTTAGGTGATTGCTATGGTTTTTCCAGGTAGTTTCCATAGTGTTGCTAGGTTGTTGTTATGGTATCCCAGGTGGTTGCCATGGTGTTGCTAGGTGACTGCTAAGGGGTTGTTTTTATGATTAAATTTGAAGAATGCAAAATTTTACGGAAACAAATTCCACAAACATAAACTGTGTTCAATCAAACCCAAGGGTTTTCGCTATTTTGGTTTCAGGTGGGCATGGGATCTTTCTGGATTTGAAAATATGTTGCAAATGGGTTCCATCCTCCATCTCTATGTAATTAGGTATGGTCCTTGGTGCGCTTCCATTTGTGGACCAAAATTATGTGGTTCTTGTTTTATTTTGTGCTAAAAATGCTAAAAGGTGTTAAAATGATGTTACTATTAGAAATAATGTACAAAGTTAAAAGTAATATTTGCTTAATATCTTACTGTTAACTACCTGTTCGGCCATTTTAAAAATAATAATGTTTATGTTGAAATATCGGAAAATATTTTCCGGTTATCGGTTGAAATATTTTCCCAATAAAACCAATACCGCGCCAATGCAGCAGTATCCAGTAAGTGTGAGACCAGTTTAGCCTTCTGATGTTAGCATCTGCTAATCTCACAAGACATGAGATACATACACCCATCCTGCAGGATAATGATAAGGGTTTGGAATTTGATTTGATGTTAGAAATGACTGTGGACGATCTGTATTAAGTACACTCAGGCTACACTTGTGTGTGGAACAGGCCTCTGGCCTCTCGCATCTGCAGTAAAGCAGTGCTATCCTCTTTCAGCGAGAGCCGTAGCCGTGTGGCTCCACCGCAGCCCAACCACACAGGGCCCAGGGAAGACTCTATAGACTTCCAATGGATATCCGGTGGTTTGAACTGGCAGCTGCTGCCCTGCATAATAAATTAAACATCCAACCACACACTTTAGCGCCTCACGCCGTGCTGTTAGATAACACAGCGGCTCATATTAGCTCCTTTTAAGAAGAGCTCATTTTGGTATCAAGTGTGTGTTTGTGTTTGCTTATGGGATTTTTGAGTGAGTTTCCACATTAGATGTTTAGATGTAGATACTTTTTTCACCTTTTAATACACCTCGTAAATATGTATTTATATTTATTTAAATATAAAACTAAGCATGCAGTGGACATTACATAAATGCAATGCTTAACTTAATTAGCTTGAATTTTCTTGTAGATTTATGCAGTTATAAGTTCATAGTAAGTGTCCATACGAAAATATGGCATACATTAGAATACGTCGATTTCAAATATATAACATAACATATTGAAATGTATAAATATATATAAATATAAATGCCAGCATTTTTAAAACTGGCCAATTGTCCCAGCTGTACATCATACAGGTTAATAATATATGTTGTAAATTGACTATGTATATATTACATGTACTACAACTGACAACTAAGTATATGTTGACTACCTGTATGCACGTATACATATGCAAGAAAATGCCCTTTTCTTTATCATATATGGAAATATATAGCATATTATTGAGCTTATTTACGAAGTAGTGCATTTGGCTGTTTTAATTTGCACCCATTGCTGCTGAAACACAGCTTGTCTAATCATCAATGAAAAGTCTTGCTAATGGAATAGGACTTTCAGAAGCAGAATACATGAACCTACAGGCACCCTGTCTGATGCCAAAAATGTTTTTATTATTGGTGGTGCTCAATCTAGTTCTTCTAGGATGGGATGAGTTGGGCGGGTGGAGGTGAATAAAGTCGGGTGGTGATTATTCAACATCCTGACCTTACTAATGTTATTGACATTGAATTCAATCAGATTCTCACAAAGGGGCCACAATAATTTTGTGTATATAGTCTATATGGCATTTGCTTTGCACGTAATAGCACAAGATTAAACGTAGTTGCTGAGGAAATAATATAAGTTACATATGCATAAATCCTTCTCTCACAAAACCATAAAAAGTTAGAATAAAAAAACAATATAACAGCATTTATTTTTTGTTAGATTTAAGGACAATACAAGTCTGGAGCCTGTCTAGAAGCTTAAGGCCTGTGGGGATCCTACATAGCAACAGATTCAGAGCTTCTGTCTCTGAATTTACTACAACTACAAGGTGGAGCAGCTATAGGAAGGAGTGTATAATAGGGTGGAGGACATTAAGTGATTAAACACAGTGTTTAAAAACTCAAGCAGCACTGCTGTATAGCTCTATATATATAGTAAAGTCTTGTACACACACACACACAGCACAGCCCACAAATAGTGCAAAGTCTGCAGTGTGTCTAGAGGCTAAGGCCTTTAAAGGGCCACAATGTCATAATAATAATCGGTACTGTTAATGACTTATTGAATAAAAGGAATAGTATTACAAAAACAGAATACCAAAGGGTTCAATTAGTCATTGGTTCATCCTTGGGAATGTCTACAACAAAATATTACCATAATAAGCAATAAGCTTGAAGTGGTTGAATTGTTGGAGCAGCTATAGGTAGGAGGGTATTTTAAAAATAAATAAATAAATAAAAAGAGTGAACAGTGAGTGGACACAGTGTTTAAAAACTCCAGCAGCACTGCTGTGTCTGATCCACTTGTGCACACTGCACAACACACACACATACAAATCTGGCAACAAGTTAGGCACACATATACACACATAAACAATTGTGAACATCTATAACTATACACATATAATATACAATAAGCCTGAAGGGGTTAGGCCGAACATCAAGGCTGTGCATCTTGGTGAACGTGAGTTAGAGAACGGTTGAAGCACCTGCCTCAGTCCCACCGTTCTGTTCCCTTTCGAACCAAAATCCCCCCAGACCCTCTCAGGCCTGGAACAGGTGACACCCCTCCAACCCCATCCTGGCCACCCCCCCGTCCTCCCACCTCCCCCAGTCCACCGCAAAAACCCAGCTTTAACAGAAATAGGGTCTGGTTTACTGGTCAGATCCTGACGTCTGGGTGCTGCCGGGCTTCCGAAGTGCGCTATCAGGCGGCAGCAGGCAGCCTGGCCTGAGATGGTGTGTGCGAGGGCTCTGCTGCAGGCCTGTGCTGTGGCTTCAGCCTCAGGCAAACGCTCGCCTCACTGTGGGTGACCTGCTTCCGGCAGATGTCCCAGATGCTACTAGGGCCGAGAGTATCCCACCACAGAAGGAGGGAGGGAGGAGGTGTGTATGTATGTGTGTGTGTGTGTGTATGTATGTGTATGTGCGTGTGTGTGTGTGTGAGAGTACGAGTGTGTGCATTTGATGGGGGTGGCGGGTTGCGTAAAAAGAGATGCTTTGCTCCTGCGCTGATCTGCGGGGCCGACTTGCTTCCGTTTGGTCTCGTGGGAGACTTCCAGTAAGAGCAGATGTGCGACAGAAAGAGCTTTTTTTCTTTTTTTTCTGTTTCTTTCTCGCGCTCATCTCTAACGGATTTGTTTGTTTGCCCAAAAAGCAGTTCAAGGGGCTCATCCCAACATGTCGTCATGTCTGGGGTGAAGGCCTAGTGTAGCGTGGGTTCCCAGCACTTCCGGAATTTTATTGTATTGAAAACAGGTGAAAACTCTGAATTCATGTTTAAATTCAAATATATCAAAATCACATGTCCTATAAATCCATAATTGGATTGCATTTACTTTATTGCATCATGAACGCCAATGCATGCTGCAGTTCTAGCTTCTGACCCGTTGGAATTTAGGCCCCAAAGGCCAGCATTAACTCAAAAATGCTCTAATACACAGTCATCTCAGAATATTCAAGGATTATTATGACCACCTTGTTTGTTTCTACACTCACTGTCCATTTTTTCATCTTTACGGACCATATAGGAACCCTTTGTAGGTCTATAATTGCAGAGTGTAGTACAGTATCTGTTGCTCTGTGTGCTGTATTATCCTCCCCTTACTCTGTTCTTTCTTCAGGGGTCAGGACCCTACAGGACCACCACAGAGCAGGTATTATATTTTGGATGGTGGTAATCTTCAATATGTTTGTACAAATGTATCAGATACAGTCATGCTGCTGGAGTTTTTAAACACTGCAGTGTCACTGCTAGACTGAGGAAAAGGTCACCAACCAGAAATTGTCCTGTGGGCATTGTTCTTTGGGCAGAGTCCTGTGAGAAGTGTCCTGTGGGCATTAATGAAAGAACACAGGATAATCAACACAAACTGTTCAGCAACAAATCAACTCACTGTCACTGCAGCAAGAAATCGTCAGTCAGCAGCATCCTGTGGGCAGCGTCCTGTGGGGTGTGTCATGTGGGAAGTGTCCTGTGGGTACATATGAAGGAATACAAGATGATCAACAGATTCAGAGTGACTGTTTCCAACCTTAAATCTACAAGGTGGAGCACCGTAATAGGTAGGCACGTCTAATAGATTTGACTGGGAGTGAACACAGTGTTTAAAAACTCCAGCAGCATTGCTGCATCTTATCCATTTTGTACACACAACACACACAAAGACCAACACACCACCTCCATGTAAGTGTCACTCTAGTGCTGAAAACAACCCACCACCCAAATAATACCTGCTCTGTGGTGGTCCTGTTGGGCCCTACCTCTAAACTACCCTAATTGAAATCCTGCTGCCTCAAAACCACATATATCAAAACGTCACATTACTTTATCAATAATCATACAATTATTTGTCTACAAAGTTTCAGATCAGCGAGAAGGTAAATATGGGCTATTGTACACCTACACATCCACACACACATACATATTATCACTAACACACGACAGTGCAGAGCAGTGGTAAGGCTTGAGCAGTACAGGACAGAACCACAGGCTTCCGGCCTCACACTCACAATCTCTAACCTCTAGCTTCAGGGACCTTAAACACACACACACACAGTTTCACTAAACACTTTTTTTAAGTTGTGTATCGGATTTAAGAGGAAAGACACGTGTGTGTGTGTGTGTTTGTATAAAGCTGTGTGCGGTTTTCTGGAGCCTTCGCATATAATTGCCCTGTGTTTCCGGCGCTGGCCATGCAGTGAAGTGCAGGAAAGGAGGTATTGGTCACAAGCAGAAACCCAGAGATACGGAGATGGGTCAGATAGGTCACGCTATGGCCCAGCTTGGTCAGGTGCAATTGATCGTTGCGTAATTTGTTGGGTGAATGAAGCCTGAGGTGAGAGGAGCAGGGCTACCTCTGGTGTCTGGAGCCTGCAGGGGTCTTTCGTAGTGAAATCAGGGCAGCTAGGTCACAATGAACAACTGTGAATGTGACTAAATGTAGGCGTGCAGCTGTGGCTTGACACAGAATTGCAGACATGTTGAATTGTTAATGATGACCCTTCGATTCAATACCAAAGACGTTTTGATTTTCTAAAATTATTTTGATTACCTTCTTATTTGACCAAGACAGCTCAAGCTTTACCTCAGATGCTGCTCATCAACAAATCCTAACATTAACTAAAATGCTGAAATATGTCTCAATGGAGCTTGGAGTCATTGTTTGGTGTAAATTGTTCATGGTATTTAGCAAATTACTAAAATGTAATTTTCAAAAGACATGTGGAAGTAATTTCCCAGATAATGACAGGAACAGATCAATTCATTTTATATGCAATAAATTGAGAGGTGTGACGAGGTTGAACAAAAACTGAGGAATGTGTCTTAAAAATGAAATTTCAAATAACCTCATTGACTTTTTGAGAATTTTTTTAGGTAAAAAAATATACAACTGGTTAAACTAGCAACAAAGATGTGGCATTAATTACAGTTTATGAAGGTCAGTAGAGACATGCAAATGTGTTTTTTTAACTAATACTAGACAGCAGAAAAAAATGGTTTAGATTCTAATACAAAGACAATATCTAAATTTTACCAAGTAAAATTATCTAAATTCATGGCAATAAATGTTCTATATTTTGTTTTTTTCTTGAAGATTTAAGCATAGAAATTGTAAGATTATTTTGCTTATTTAAGGAATAATTATCTTAATCTATTTGTCTTACCTCAATCATTTTAAGACTTTGCGTTTGCTTGTTTTAAGAAATATTACTAAGAAAAATTTGTTTACCTCATTGGCAGATTTTCTTTTGCTTAATATAAGCATTTAACTTACATCTCAGTTTACATATTTTTTGGCTAGTTTTGCAAGTAATTTTTTACAGTGTAGTTCTATTAAATGCTAACTTTAAAATGCGTTTTGTGGTTTTAAGCAAAAATCTATGAAACAAAGCACACAGTCTACTACCTGGGGCTGGCTAGCGCTGCTAATCGTGGCTGGCTAGCGCCTCTAACCGAGGCTGGCTAGCGCCGCTACCCGGGGCTGACTGGCGTCGCTACCCGGGGCTGACTGGCGTCGCTACCCGGGGCTGGCTGGCGTCGCTACCCGGGGCTGGCTGGCGCCGCTAACCGGGGCTGGCTGGCGCCGCTAACCGGGGCTGGCTGGCGCCGCTAACTGCCCCTAGCTAAGCAGTGCTAACCGGTGCTGGCTAGCGCTGCTAACTGGGCCTGGCTAAGCGCTGCTAACCGGGGCTGGCTAAGCGCTGCTAACTGGGCCTGGCTAAGCGCTGCTAACCGGGGCTGGCTAAGCGCTGCTAACCGGGGCTGGCTAAGCGCCGATAACCGGGGCTGGCTAGCGCTGCTAACCGGTGCTGGGTAAGCAATGCTAACCGGGGCTATGGCTCACCTATGTACAAATTACTGGAATTCTAAGCTTACTGTAAATAAACAGAAGTGGTTTACTCACCCAAATAAACAGATTTCAGGAGATAAATCTGTGTAGATTAACATCCAGTGCTCGATTCAATTAGAAAGAAAAGTTTTTTGTTAAGAAGTGCAATTTTGTACACTTAGGTGCTTCCCCAGCAGCAAAACCTGCTGAATTAGAAGAGAAACAAGGCGAGACCCTTGTTTTCTTCACGTATGCATTCTTACTACTGTCACTTAATGCGTCTTATAATCCAGTGCGTCTTATGAATAAAAATAGTCCAGAAAGGGGATCCAATACAGATAAGTTACCACAGCAATCCTAACATATTACAGTAAATGATTTACACATTTAGCAAGATTGCTACTGTAGTGCTATTCTAATGTAGTATCTGGTGCTCACCACTTAGTATGTGGCGCTCACCACTTTTTTTACGTAAAACAAAAAGGCTCTATACTTCATTTGCCATTTTTAGCCAAATACTTTTGGTTGCCAAAAATTTAGTGCATCCCTATTTTTTGCTCCAATGTCCCCTCTTTTACATGCCCCTCTGTTATCCATACATAATTGGAGGGAAGTGCTGCAGATTTCCATCTGATAAAATGGCAAAATTACATGGAACAACAACAATTTTTTTTTTTTTTAAACAGTATGAAGAACAACAAGAAACCATAATCAATTTACGTGAAAATGTGCAGTTACTGAATACAGGGTTACCATAGTTTTGGGCGGATATATTGGGTTTAAAGACTTAAATCAAATGATCTTTTTCAAAAGTGCTCCTAAATCATATTTTCACTTGCATTTCATTTTAGTATCTGCATGTTATGCATTTAAATTTGGTTAACATATTTTTAGTTGAGCCTCAAAAATGTTGTAGTGCCTCAGTGATCTGCAGCTCCTCCCCTTCACCTGTTTACTGTTTCTTAAGCATACTTATATACAGTCTGTGGTTTATCCTCATTTACAGCCAAGGATACCCCAATCACATGATTTACAATCACCTAAACACATTCCAGTGAAGAGATCCATTCCCAGCATTACCTACAGTACCTGCCCCACACTCTTCACCCTCTCATCACTACAGTGGATCACTGCTCACATCTAGCGGCCAATAAGAGAACTGCACCACAGGAGAACTCCAGCACTGCAGCTCTCACATACCTCTCTCATACTATCTTTTTCTCCAAAAAAATCCCAAGGGGGGGGCTGCCATGACATCCCATTATAGTTCCGTTTGCCGTTTTTTTGGTCTAGCTCGCGTTAGCATTTTAGCACTGCTAGCTAAGTTGAAAAAGTTGAAGTTGTTGGAAATGACATGCTTTGAACACCAGCAGCTTCGTGAACACTGTTTGTGTCCGGCGCCGTTTTTTTGCATTACATTTAAAGGAAAAGGGAGGGAGCCCAGCGAGGATTGCAGCTTTAAAACTGAAAGAAGATATATATGTTTGCTCGTTTCACTTTGTTAAAAAGAATCATACAGAGCTGTATTCTGATCCGGATGCAAAAAAGATCATTTATTTACATATTATAGGAAAGGTATTGTATACAAAACACGATTTTTTTTTTGAAAGCTGAGGTAACGCTTGATGTTTACTTCGGCTGATGGTCTGACGACTCTACCTCAGCTTTCAAAAAAAATGTCACCGTATTTTTTATACAATAACTGTCCTATTTTGTTACTATAAAGGTAGTTGTATGCCTCTGTGCTCTTATAGTTCTGTAGCTCTCCACCATCCACCCTCGGAAAAGTAGTTCAATATATAAATATAGCTAACTTCAGTCCACAGCTCAGCTTCATGTTATTTACCCACTCTGAGAGTGTGGAAGGGTGAGGCACTGTTAAAAAACAGTCACCACAACTTTTTAAAACGCTCGTGCTGTGCAACCATCTAGTTAGTGGCCTTGTTTTTAAATACAGCAGCAATTAACGTCCACTTATTGACTCGCTTATAATGTAAACACTCTGACCGGAAACCAAAACACGGCTTCAGCTACGAATCATGGGAAAGGTTAAAGTTCAGGTCAACCTTGAATATAGAAAATCAGGTTGTTCCTTAGCACAACATGAATCATACTGGCTTATTTAAATTCATAGATTTTATCTCTTCCATTAATTCAATAAACATCAGTAATCATCAGTCCAGCTCTAGTCACTGAATTATCTGTCAATTTACTATAGATTTTACCGAACTTTCTGTTAGAATCTGCTTTTAGCTTCAGCTACAGGAGTCTCTAAAACTCAGCTCACCAGAGTCACTAAATCATTTAAAACTTTTAGCTTCTACAACCATCTTTAGACACACTGTCTGTAACTGTTTTAATGAGTTTATCTCTTTCTATACCATTTTCTTTAATCTATTTTTTACCAAATATTATTTTCACATCTTTTACTATTTTAATCCTTTACAGATATTATTCTTTGTTGTTTTACATGATCCCTGTACTTCAATCCCTTGAAGTTATCAGTGATTTGCTGCATTTAAACTGTATTTACAAGTTGATTAATCAAACACAGGCAGTAAATAATATAAGAAAAGTGAAGGTTATCATTATTCTCTGTATGTGTAATAATGTGCTCAAACAGAGCAAATCTGTATAAATGTATTGTTAGAGAGTATGTGTATGAAATTTCTGAAACAACTATAATGTGACACAAAAGACATGTTTTATTGGTAGCGAGTTGACTCCCCTAGGTGTGAGTGAGTGAAAAGTTGTGTGTGGTCACCCTGCTGTTGTGCCGAGACCCACCACCACAAATCATGGAAGATGGATTAACGGATGGTTGAAATAACCACAGACCCAAAAACTGATTTAAAATAGTTCTTTATTTATGAATTATTGGACAAACGGCTTGAAAGAGCTGTTTGTACAAAGATCAACTCAACACATCACAAGTTTGCATTCAAATTCTGTTGCATGGAAGCATGGAAGACCAGAGGAGGTGTGCAAAAAGAAGAGCGACAGCGCTGGTTAGATCAGGGAAGGATTCCACAGTATTTTCATTTCATTTTCCACATTTCCATTGCACTTAATTATTGGGGGAGAGGGAGGTCCTAACCTAAATTTCTCATTGTATAAAAGAAAAACACTTATCACACGATCACCAGAGGATACAAATCTCTTACATACTTTTTAAAATTTGTTTAGGAAACAGATCAGAAAGAAATGAACAACTGAAACTTGCATAATGTAGAACTTGTATTGGGAACGGATATAAGAAACGAGTCAACACAGTATTTAAGATGGGCAATACTTAGGCAGTACTGCAAAGTATACATCAATTACATTTCCAACAGAGGAAATGATTTTGGAAGCACTTTATTTTTGATGGTCATTTGCACACAAATACATACACTATAGTGCCAAAAGTTTTAACTCACTCATTGAGATCATTTCAATCATTTCCATGCCCTCAGGTATTATATAAAACCAAGCACAGACTAGTCATGCTGCAGGCTGCTTCTACAAACATTACTGAAAGAATTGGTCTCAGCTCTTAGGAGCTTAGTAAACTCCAGTGTGGTACCGGGATCGGATGCAGCATCTGTACAACAAGTCCAGTCGTGAACTTTCCTCACTATTTAATATTCCACAGTCAGCTGTAAGTGATATTATAACAAATAAGTGGAAGCAACTGGGAACAAAAGCAAAGGATACTGAGAAGCAAAGAGCACTTTGCTTTGATTTTATTTGACTCTATCATTACTATTACTGTTACTGTTGAGTATGGGTTTATGCTGCATTCTATTTCAACTTTGCAGTTGGAATTACCAAGTTACATATGGGATGCTTTAACTGGAACGCCCCAAAAAGTCTGATTTCTTATCAGAATTTCGGGAAAGCCTCAATAACCCCGAGTTCAGAATCCATGATGGATGCACTGAACATCAACAGTAGTCAAATCAGTAATATTATACAGTTCTATTTTATCATTTCCATTCATTTGTACCGCATTAAATCAGATGGACACACAGTACTTTCCATCTCCTTTAACAGTTAATGTTTAACTGGAATACTGTTGAAGGAAAACACAGCATTATGCTACACTGTACACCTCAGAAACACAGTCAGTAAGTTTGGACTGCCATTAATTGCAGCAGTCTTTAGCTTTTTACACCAGGCTTTTGTTGAATGTGTTACATTATGAATAATTCAGGGATCTTCAAAAAAAACCCATCACTAACTACTTGTTCAAAACACTGTGAGAACGTCTTCAAAATGTCCACACTGTCTGCTGGTGTCCAGTCACACTTCACGCTGCTGTTGCTTTTGCAGCTGAAATTCATTCTCCACAAACCTGTCACAGCCTCCAGTTTTCATTATTCTCCTTTAGCACCGCACAGCTGTGATTTCAGCCAAAACTATAACGGCTACATTTCAAAATCCGCTACTCCATTACACTGCATCATATTGCTAAGCTGAAGAGAAGTATAAATGTAGAAAAAATGATACAACAGAAACTGATATTATTATAAACAGCGTATTGCTATAGGAAAACTGGCGAGATAAGCAGTTGCTGATCATAACTTTGGCTTGAGGTGCATTACAAAAAAAAAAAAAACATCTCCGCAGAAGCTCTCAGTTAAATAATGAAAAAATGTTCAGTCCTTCTAGTTCCATTCTTATTTTTTCCTCCATCAGACTTTTCAAGCATAATTATGTTAAAAATTGAGGTTTGAAAAAGTGGGCCTAAAATCTGAAACGATTTAAACTCCATGTACAAACAGCTGAGGGTCGTCTTCCAGCATGAGCTCTGATCATTGAGAAATATCATAATAGTACTCCCTCAGTCTGGGCTCAACCACAGCAAAGCCAGGCCTATCATCCACCCTGCAAAAAAGAAAGAAGAGATAAGATACTTAGTCATTAAAGTGATACCCTATACCTCCCATACTCTCTATACTGCCCTGTACTACCAACACTACCCTATACTTTCTATAGTACCTTATATCTCACACACTCCCTATACTACATATCGTATCTATACTACCTTATATATCACACACTCCCTATACTACATATCATATCTATACTAGCTTATATCTCACACACTCCCTATATTACATATAGTATCTATACTACCCTATACTATCTATACTGCCTTATATCTCACACACTCCTCTAATGGTAGTATCTGTACTACCATATACTATCTATACTACCTTATATCTAACACACTCTCTATACTAGATATCATATCTATACTACCTTATATATCACACACTCCCTATACTACATATCGTATCTATACTACCTTATACTATCTATACTACCTATACTACATATAATATCTATACTACCTATACTATCTATACTACCTTATATCTCACATACTCCCTATACTACATATAGTATCTCTACCAACCTATATCTCCCACACTCCCTATACTACCCTATAATATCTATACTACCCTATACCTCCCATACTCCTTATACTACCCTATATTATCTATACCACCCTATACCTTCCACACTCCCTATACTATCTATATTACCATATATCTCCCACACTCCCTATAGTACCTACAGTATCTATACTACCCTATACAATATATGCTACTGTATATGCTAATGTAGACTACATTATTAGATTTAAGCTGGAGGTGTGAGCACAGCCTTAGAGTGCTTTGGCAAGACTCCTAACTCTACATTGTTTGTGAAACATGGTTCAAATGTAAGTATTCTAATTGTTTTGAACACTTACTTGTACGTCCAGCATTTCTTCATGAGTTCATACATCTCAGGTGGACAGTCGGCTGGAGCAGCCATTCTCTCCCCTCTTTCAACCATCTGGATCACCTCATTGCCCTTCATCCCCTACACAACAAGAGACAGAAAGACACGTTACTCTCATGCAGTCAATGTTCTCCTAGCAGTCAAACGTTTTACTGTGCCATGCTTCCCAGTCTGATTTATGGTCTTGTCTAATTTTGAAAGGAAAAATCATCCCTTGTCAAATCACTGTGGTTTCTTGACTCACTAGAAGAATGTATCCAGTAACTGAAGTACCCTTCCTGTTCCCGATACCACATGATTAACTCAGTTAATTGGCCTGACTCAGCTCACCCAGTCATTATTCTCTTCAATTAAAATCAGTGCTGGTCTGCATGTAAAATCTATATGCATCAATGCCACATACCTTGTATGGCTTCTGTCCGTATGAGTAAGCCTCCCACATCAGAACCCCGAAGCTCCACACGTCACTCTTACAGGAGAACTTGAAGAAGTTCATGCACTCTGGAGCGTACCACTTTACAGGCCACTTACCAGGACATAAGCACTGAAAGAGACGGGACACACAGCAGTGGTCATCGCTTTGTTCAGCAGCTTCCAAAACTCCTCAGCTCTCCAGAGTAGAGTAATAATTAAGTAAATGTATACTCTACACTTCCATATATTTCCCATACTCCCTATATTGCCCTATACTTTCCATACTATCCTAAACATCTCATACTCCCTATACTGCCCATACTAACCTATATTCCCATACTCCCTATACTAACCTATAACTCCCATACTCCCTATACTAACCTATAACTCACATACTCCCTATACTAACTTATAACTCCCATACTCCCTATACTAACCTATAACTCCCATACTCCCTATACTACCATATACTACCAATACTACCCTATACCTCCCTTACTCCCTATACTAACCTATATCTCCCATATTCCCTATACTGCCCTATACTAACCTATATCTCCATACTCTCTACACTACCCTATACTACCTGACACCTCCCATACCCCCTATACTACCCTGTACTAACCTATAACTCCCATACTCCCTATACTACCATATACTACCCTATACCTCCCATACTCCCTATACTAACCTATATCTCTCATACTCCCTTTACTGCCCTATACTACCAATACTACCCTATACCTCCCATACTCCCTATACTGCCCTATACTACCAATACTAACCTATATCTCCCATACTCCCTATACTGCCCTATACTACCAATATTACCATATACCTCCCATACTCCCTATACTAACCTATATCTTCCATACTCCCTATACTACCCTATACTACCAATACTACCCTGTACCTCCCATACTCCATATACTAAACTATACCTCCTATAATCACTATACTAACATATATCTCCCATACTCCCTATACTGCCCTATACTACCAATACTAACCTATACCTCCCATACTCCCTATAATGCCCTACACTACCAATACTAACCTATATCTCCCATACTACCCGACACATCTCATACTCCCCATACTACCCTACACCTCTCATACTCCCTATACTACCCTATATGTCCCATTATCCCAAAATGTTTTTCACAGAGCATGGTTTAGTTATTCATGAGGTGGGACTTACGTTATAAATGCGTTCTTCTCCAAGGGCTCTGGACAGGCCGAAGTCGCTGATCTTGGCGTAGTGCTGGGTGACCAGAAGAACGTTCCTGGCTGCCAGATCTCTGTGTACAAAGTTGCTTTCCTCCAGGTACTTCATCCCCATGCACACCTGATGAACAAGCTCTGTGATGTTCTTTGAGGTGACGTGCCTGTATCACAAAGAAGCAAATCACAAATCAATTTAGCTTCATGCTTGTTACTCCCTAATTTAATTTAAGTGCATAAGTGTTTTGATGACTGCCAAAAAGGAGATTTTGTTGTAAAAGAACAATAAAAACTGGGCCTAGATACTGTAAAACATGATACACTCTTCATCCACAAAATAGTTGCTTCCAGAAGGAATCACCCAACAGGAATGAAACTTGGTGGGTAGTTAGGCAGGACCTGTCATGGAGTGACAGCAGGTTACCTTCAGTGAACAGTGCCAGTTTTATTTCAGTGGAGACTTTGAGGAACTAAGGTCAGCACCAAGATAAGCATTCAGTTGTCACAAATCCAGAAGGTCTGGTTTTGGGTACCATTTTATACAAAGCCGGATCACCTTTAGTCTTTATTACTGGCATGTTGATCATAGCCCAACATTATGTTAATGAGGTTCTGAACACACACTCCATTGCGCTATTCCAGCAGGTCAATGCTCGTCCACATACTGCTGCCTCTCAGGAGCTTGCCTTAAAGACACTATATTTGTATATCATGGCATTGAGCCTCATCGCCAGACCTAACCCTGATTAAAAATGTATGGGATGCTTTTAGACATGCTATCAACACTCCACAACTACTGCAAATAATTCAATCTGCATTGGATGGATTATCACAGGAAACCATTAGGAACCTCTACAACTCCAGGCCAAAACCCATATACTAATTCTGCATTTGTAGTTCACTAAATATGAGCAAGATTATTTAATAGTTCAATGTTCCTGGTAACATATATCTTCCTTCTGAATTACAGTGCAATCCCACACTTCCCTCTAAGTGCCATTTTTTTTTTATTTATTTTGTTTTGGTGATGAATAAATTTTACACGTTACTTAATGCATGCCTTTTAAATAAAATAACTGAACAGAAGATGGTGCAAGAAGAAATGCTGTACTTGTTTCTCTGCAGGTATTTGTGTAGTGGGCCCAACTCGGCCAGCTCCATCACCAACATAAGGTTCTCCGCCTCACAGATGCCGATCATACGAACAATGTAGGGGTTGTCCAGCTTCTGCATGACCTCAGCCTCCCGCAGCATTTCCTGCTTCACTGCCTCATTGTTCTCATCATTCTTCAAGATCTTCACTGCAACTGGTTTCTCTTTTCTACAGCACACACACACACACACACACACACAAATACACACACATATGTTCACATACAGCTTTAACTGTGGCAACTACAGTCAGGCAGCAATTTAAAGGCTATGTTCACATTACAATCCACATGCTCAAATCTGATTTGGCACATTCACACAGCCATGAAAAAATCAGATCTGAGCCACATTGAGCAACAAATCAGATTTGAGTCACTTCAGCCTGCTAATGTGAACATAGTCAATGTCTTGAAGCAGACTTAAGTTTATGAAAAGTAATAAAAGAGAAAAATACCCAAGGGGGTGGATACTTTTTATAGGAACTATAAATATACAGTCTTATGTCATTGCTTATGCAGAATCCCACATTATGTAAGCCTAATCTAAAATCAGGAGCTTTTCACGTGTGCTTAAAGTGACTCACTTCCTCATCTTGTAGATTCCTTTGAGAACAGTTCCGAAGTTTCCTGAGCCCAGTTCCCCGTCCTCCAGGAACAGCTGGTTACGATCCACAGTGGTGGTGCGCAGTTCGTCAGGGTCGGCGTACGGACTCTCGTATACCTCCGAGTCCATAGGCATTTCTGTGTGAGCAAGACCAGCGTTACAGCAGGACAGAGAGCAGGAATAAGGAACAGAAACTCGCCGTCTTTATGAGAACTATTACAGCACGGGTTATTCCATTCCATGTCACATTATTAATAATTCCTAGACAGTTTGATATGCAACTAACACACACAAAAAAAAAAAAACGTGTGAACTTTCAAAACGTGCTTTTTAGTTGTTAACATACATATAGGGGCGGTTTCTCAGACAGGGATTTAGTTCAGTCTTCTTTGATGGCATATTTAGATGATATTTAAATACAAAAGACAGTATTCAATCATGCAATCATATTCTTAGGCTGACTTTTCAGTTCATTTCCAGTGGAGCAATTGTTTGAGTCTGATGGCTGTAGTTCTGGAATTATTTAATGAACTACAAATTAAATTCTGAAAAAAATAAATAAAACATATTCCTAGTGTTATAAATATAGCCATTTAAACTATTAATTTAAGCAAGCACCATAATGCCTAAAGCAGCAAAAAGTATGGGGTGTAAATTAAAATATATAATTAATTGCTTTAAAGAAATACTTAAAAATAAATAATATGATATTTAGGGTCATAAACGTAGGCATGTAGTATAATATGCAAATTAGAATTTGGTGGTACATAAAAAATATATAATGAACTTTTAAGAACTAGTCAAAATTATTTTTAAAAAGGAATGCAGAAGATTTAAAACAAAATATTATTTAATTAATAAACTACGAAATATACTCTGTTTCATTGAAAAATAATATTATTCTTAGTGTCAACAAAAACAATTTCCCAAGCAGTATGAGGTGTTTTTTAAACCTTTGTGGATCAAAAAAAAAATTGTAACATTTTAAATACATAAAAAAGTTTTTAGTAAACTACATATTACTTTTATTTTATTTTTTTATTAAGAAATATTACTGCAATTTTTTGCAGTATGAGGTGTGATTTTAAATTTGGTGTGCGAAAGTGTGTTGTCACAAAAATGAAGCACCATGTCCTTAAATCATTTCGATAATCTCACATCACTTTTTGACATAATTTAAATATATGGCAGTTGTTCTATATATCTACATATATAATAGAATTTTCACAATGAATGGTCCAATAGAAACGCTCCAAAATAATGGTAATATTACATAATTAATATTCACATTTAAAGTTATATCTAATATTTCTATCTAATATATCTTTTTTTGTTATTAAAATTATTTACTTATTTCTAACTTCTTTGTACTAGTTTTACATGTTTTAATATAGTACATGTGTCTTACTGTATTGGCAGATCATTTTGCTTAAATAAGGAAATTTAGTATTTGTCAACAAATATAGCCTAAAATTAACTGCAAACTGACACTTTTAGCAGATAAAATTACTTAAATCAAGGACAAACAGTAAGAGGTAAGTCAAATATTCATATAGAATTCGAACTACAACAAGTGCAAAAATGAAGAATGATAAATATCAGATATTTTAACTAGATTTAGGAGCATTTAACTTGGTAAGATTTATTTATTTTTTTCATTGTCAGATCATGGAATAGCCTGTACTGAACCGATGTTAAGCTAACCTGTAGTTTTTGGCCTTTCATAAGGATTGTTGTTGCTGGCGGAGTTCCTTGTCGGGGAAGGCAATGTATTTCTGGTCTGTAATAACACAAGACAAGATCATTATTGCAGTAATAAATCTACACAGTTAATGACTAATGAAGTGAGGACAAATCGTGATGATGAAACGACACACAAGCACATCGCCCCACACGCTGTTTCCCAGTCTCCTTCATGGCCTCTTGCATCAAAATTCTTCGCACTTTTAAAAGCAGGCTTTGGCTATATACACTCATCTTCAAAGAAATAGATGGACAAATAGCTGCACCCAGCAGGAAGTTTGAATATACTGCTGTTCAGCATGAAGATAAAAGTCACCAGAACAAAATTATTAAATATTTAGACACTATATGGGAAACTGTAGGTCATATTTATTGAGCTACACATACAGAAAGGATGTGTAACACATGTGTAACAGGTTTGTAGAGGTTCCTAATGGTGTCCTGTGATAATTCATCCCATGCGGCTTCAATAAGGGGTGTGTAAGAGTGTTGATGGTGTGGTAACTAGTGATGGGACAATACACTTTTTTCAGCTCCAATCCGATTCCGATATAAAACTGATATAAAACTACCGATACTAATACCGATAAAAGGGCTCTTTTAGTTTATTATTAGTACTATGATTAAGTTAACATAACGAGGCTGAAACAGAGCACACAGCCTTTTGAAGAGTATACAGTATACACAAGTGCATTTAATGTAAATGCATTCCAAAGTCATTTATTTGACACACTACAAATACAAAATAGTTTTCGTTTTTAAATTAAATATTAAAATTTGTATTCAATATTTTCAAATGTTAAATATTAAATGTGTTCAAAATTAATTACAGGGCTCTAGACCATTTTTTTGCACTGGTTGCGCAAGAGATTTTTATTTTGGCGGGTAGCGTAGTGGATTAGCTGCATTGACTAACGGCTAACTGGCGACGCTAACTGTATTTCCAAGCTAAATAATCACTGTTTTCAATAACAGATTGATTTCTTAGTGCTGGTTAGAGTGGGTAGGATCTGTGATTTGGTATTTGATATGGATTATGGCTAAAATTCTGCTGTCAGCCCAATTATAGCTAGGCTAACAGACTGCAGATCTTAATGGAGATGGCTAACGGCTAACTAGCAATGCTAACTGTATTTCCAAACTAAATTAATTGCTGTTTTTAACAAAAGATGTCTGTGTTTGTGCTGGTTAGTGTTTGTGGATCCTATAGCCTTATAGGAAATGTGGATTATGACTATAGTTTACTCCAGTCTGTAGTTAAATACCTTTACAACACCGTAACTCAGCTGCTGTCAGTTCAGTGCTAGCTAGGCTAACAGACTGTTGGTGTTAATCTGTTCACCCTTTGGACGCTGACTTTACAAATATTACATGTAGCCGTTCTGCTGTTTTAGATTTCCAAAGTGAAAACTCTCCAGACAATTGACATTTTATTTGTAGACAAACAGCTAAAGTTTCGTCTGTCGGCCGCAGACTGAAGCTGCTGGAGGTGGAACTGGAATCCGGATCAGTGATGTGCTTTGTGTTCAGGTTACGGAGGGTTTATTGTCCAGCTCAAGCTGTGGACTGGAATATGGATCAGTAAGTGGATCAACCGCGGTCACCCGATATCTGGTACATGTTGAAGCTCAGCTCACTGGGATCACGAAATAATTTTAAACTTTTAGTTTCTAATCACCATCAGAACGCCTGTGATTGTTTTAAATGCTTTTTAATTACTTTCATTTCTTATTTCTTTTTTTAATTTATGTTTTTTTATTCTAATGTTTTATATTTTCATTCTTGTTCTTAGTTCTATTATTTATTTTATCATTTCTTATCATTCTTTACATTTTACTTTACTTTTACTATTATCTTTTTACTTATTTTATATTTTATAAATTGTTTACTTTTTATGTGTCAATTTGTTTTTTTATGGTATTTTAGAATTTTCTGTTTTACATATATATATATATATATATATATATATATATATATATATATATATATATATATATATATATATATATATATATATTAAATGTTGATTTAAAATGAGTATTTCTTTTATTTTTTTAATTAGGTTTTACTATTTTATTCCTTATTTATTTATTCCTTATAATTATTTCTAATTTATTATTAAATGTTTTCAATCCCTTTGATGCTGTACATGCTCAGCAACATTGTAAATAAGGGGCACCTTCAATGTTTTTCCCAAGTGAAAATAAAGGTTGATTAGCACACTTTCTGGACGTGTGATGCATGAAAAATATTTTTTTGATGATAAGTGTATTTCCTTTACAAAAAAAACAGTACATGGCTCAAATATGTAGAGTTCTGGTGGAAGACCATGAATGAGAGGGGAAACTTTAGTCCTTGATTAGATCAAAAAGCCACAGAATGAATTCATTAAGTAATGTATTAACAAGGAAAGGAGCAAATCATATGCAGGCTTAGGGAATGCTGGGCCAGTTGAAATGATGAGAAAAAGCTGGATTTGTGGTAGTGTGATGATGATGCGTATTTATTTACCTAATTAAGTGCGACCTCAGCTCTTTGTCAAAATTGACTCTAAAATAAACTGATTTCTGAAGTTCCCAGCAGGTGGCAGCATAGCTGATGTTTATAAACTATGCTGAAAATGAGGCAGATACAACATACCTGAAGGTAACTGGAACCCCCAGGCTTTCACTTGATCACACTGATGCAAATGACGCAAAATGCTGATGCATGCATTTACACACTTACATTACTAACTGAGTCTGTTTGAAGTACTGTTTACCTTTTACCTTAAAGATGATATGAACATAAAAAGCAGTTAATATATGCTTAAAGGGGGATTCCACTATTTTTCAATGGGATGAACAGACTTCTGCATAAATAAATGACTTAGATGTAAACAAAGTAAATCAGAGTGGTCTGATGTGAAATACATCATCCTGGACACTTACAGAGATGGAGGACGGTAACAGACGTCTGATGAGTTGAATGCCGCTAAAAGCTCCCTCCTGGAAAGTTATTGAATAAAATGGTTATAAAATTGTTGCCACAGGCCTGAGGAATTAGTTAGGGTTTAAAGGGGGTTTTGGAGAACAAATGAGCATATATTAGTAAATATATGTAGACAGAACGTATCAGTCACAGCAGATTTTAATAACTGCTATTGTATGCAATAAAGAACACTTTAGAACAATTTGTCACAATATGAAAAAGTACTCTCAATTTTGGCCCCTATTATATATTTTTGGGTAAACTGTTTTGGTCTATTCATGCTGGAGGGGTACATGCAGGGTGCTGTATGGCAAAATAGACGCCAATAAGAAAGTGTGCTTTCAGATTTACCACTATTTTACCATCATCAATATTATATTAAGGGTCTGGCATTTACATGCGTTTTTGATGACCAGATCTCATTTGGATTTCACTTGTCTGTCTGGAAAACGCATCTTGATCAGATTATATTTGGATCATATAAACCACATTCAAAGTTGATCCGATGCAGACCTATTCGATTTAATGCAAGTGTGAACGGAATGTGTTTTCTGCAATCAGATTCAATCAGACTAAAAGACAGACATTAAAATTAGTAATTATCACTGCTCTTATTGATTATTATTGTCACACTTTAGCTCATGTCTGTCTTGTGTTTTTTCTTTTTTTTTGGTCGTTTCTGTTTCTGTGCTCTGTTCTCCTGTTTTGTTTTCCTCCCCATGTGCTCCACTAGCACATGGCCTTGTGTTATTGTCCTGTCTCCACCTTAGCCCCACCCTGTCATTAGAGATTCCACCTGTCTTGTTTGTTTCCCCGCCCCCTTGTTACCAGTCCCAGTCACCCTCATTGTATATATAAGCCCCTTTGTTTCAGTGTTCCTTGTCGAGTCTTTTGTGTGCTTTATGTGCTTTTGTTAGTTCTGTAAGTTTGTTAGTTCTGCGAGTTTGTATTCATTCACAGATTTTTCTGGTTTCCTGGATCAGGATTTTTTTTAACGAGAAAACATTGTTAACAGAGAGTTAAATGGAAATAACTAACTTATTTGGCGACACAGTGGACATATTTTAAAGATATAAAAAATGATAGCGTAAATAGAGTCCGGTCAAAGTATATCCAGATACTGTCTGGATACAAAACGCATGTTAATTCCAAGTGTAAACAGGCCCATTAAATTCAGAGGACACATGCAGATTTAATGGTTGCTCTGGATGGCGAATCAAAAAACAAAATATATATTTATGATATAAACACTGCTGACCAAACCTGGTTCTACTCACCACCACTGTAAATAAATCTTGAGATATTTGAGAGAACAATTCATAATTTAACATCAACACACTCTGTAGCCACTTGTTTACATCTGAAAATTCATCTCCTTATGAATTTTGCAGATATTTTGAAAAATAACTGGAATTCCCCTTAAATATGTAGCAAAACGGAAACTGCAAAGCTCACAGATTAGCGTTATTATATTAGTGCAAGTTTTTAAAATGAATACTTTGTTAATAAAGATTAGCCTGAAGGATTTTAGCTGGTTAAAACTGGCGTAAGATACAAACTATCGCTGATTTGTAAAATAGATTGCAAAACTGGGAGCTTTACAGTCTCTAAACTGACAATTTACGAGTTAAATACAAACACTGAGAGAATAATGAGGATGAATGGATGAGTAGATGCTGGGCTCATGTCGGATGACTGTAGTCGACGGACATGTAGTGCATGGAGTGAATGATGAGTGGAGGAAAAGATGAGAGAGGGCGCAGGCAGCCCAGTGGAGGTGAGTTAGCAGCAGTAGTTTGATGAGAGCGACGTGCTGTAAGTGGGTAGCTGAGGAGGGTTTGGCATGATTGTGCACCTTTTTTTGGCCAGGTTTGGGGAAGGAGTAGGATTTGAGTCTGTTGAGAAGTCCTGGAAAATGCTAGAAACCACAATTTTAGAGAGGAGAGTGTTATTGTGCTGAACTCTGCACTGCAGCACTTATTAACTCTTTACCTGTTAACTCATAGGCACTGCATCATGCACTGACATCAGTATTAATGTTAATGGTTAAAATCATGCAATATGTTATATTTGTTATATTATTAAGCCTCTTAGAAACAGTAAGGAGTAAGCAAACTTTATACTTTGATAACTAATAAAAACGTGGTCTGGTCACAATTATCGAAAATCTAACTAAACTAATAAAACACATCTTATAATTAGTAAAAGGTATCATGGTTTGAATCTGCTTTGTTGCTTCAGGAACAACTCGAACACTTTACAATCATTTCAGCTGAAGAGAGACATTGGGTCTTGCAACAGGACAATGACCCAAACATCAGATATGAAAGATTTATCTTATGTACACAAAACCTTCCATGAACTGTTTTTCTGCCATGATTACTAAACTACAGTGTGGTCTAATCTTTGTCTAAATTACATTTTTGAAAAAACACAGTCTAACTAAACTAATAAACACCAACAAGTGTACTGTTCATGTCTTTTACTAAGGATGCTAAATAAACTTCCAAGTTTAACAAGATCAGGCTAAAAAAAATAAGTGAACCCATTGGAATTACCTGCATGTTTGCATTGATCATTAAAAAATGTTTTCTTTTTTATTTTAAAATTTCTCAAATCACACTTATAAATAAACATAATCTAACTAAACTGACACCCATAGTTGGTAATTGAGAAAACAGAATAAACTTCCACAGTGCAGGCTAGAAAAAGTCTTCTCCGAGAACTTACTGACAAAGGGTATTTTAGTTCAGGATAAGAGATGGGAAGTGAGCTAAGCAAAAAAAATATATATATATATATATTGTGGCCCATCTTAAGTTCGCCCAAGACAACCTGGATGCTCCATAAGGCTTCTGTAAAAATGTTTTATTCAGAGCCATACACAATGCTGTGTTTGACAAAATACTAAAACCTCATTCCAACCGTGAAGCATGGTGGAGGGAGCATCATGGTTTGGACCTGCTTTGATGTTTCAGGGTATGGACACATTACAATCAATTCAGGAACAATAATACATTCAAATGTATAATAGGAGAATGTAGGAGCAGCAGTCTATTACCCCGATATTTTTCAAAAAAGAAATAAAAAAACTCTACAATTATACACATTTTAATACTAATAAATGCCCAAATCCAGGTAATTCTAAAAGATTAGCCTACTTTTTGCATCTGTAGCTGTATTATAATCACAAATCTTAATATTAAGGTTCAAAAGTTAAAAGTTTAAAATGTACTCGTATCCAAATGAAATGATACAGAAGCTCAGTTTTTAACTCACAGTGTAAAACCCACTGAAGAACATCTGTGTAATGATTCCTGCTAAAACACTAAATTAAATAGACTGGTTTCCTGAAATACCAGCTTTTGCCAGTAAGTGCTGCAGATTAGTGTGTAAAGTTTATGGAAGGTTTTGTGTACATAAGATAAGTCCTTCATATCCGTTATTGCCAGGGTGGAATACACATCAGGTGTGCATCAGAGATTAAAGCAGGTCTAAATCATATTTAACAGTTTTCAGTAAATGTATCTGTTGGAGAACACATTGGGAAGTGGTACTCCTGTCGATCTCTCTCTCTCTCCCTCTCTCTCTCTCTCCCTCTCTCTCTCTCCAGGTTTAATTTACTCTTTAACCCTCTTTATCTGATGATGATGCAGAGCAGCACTTACCCCTGTCTGTGGATGATTCGGAGGAACTCCAGGTCGGCCTAAGCATAAAGATATAAGCAACAATGTTAGTTTTATTATTTTAGATGCACCATCCATCCATTCATCAGTCTCTCTGCACATCTATCACCTCCTCTGCCAAACCACCCACCCATCCATCCATCTATGCATTCATCCATATTGAGCCATAAATCCATATATATATATATATCTACCTACTAATTCACACACCTGCCAAAACATAATTGATCTATCTATCTGTCTGTCCGTCCGTCCGTCCGTCCGTCCATCCGTCTAAATATCCAGACATTTAATTTATCTATACATTAATTAATTAATTAATAATTCATGCCTTCATCCATTCATCCATCATCTATAAACCCATTAATATGCTAAAAATACCCATCCATCCACTTATCCATCCATCCATCTATCCATCTATGGACCTACCCGTCTATCCATCTACCATCTTACCTGCCAAACAATTATTTGATATATACTTTCATGATCAATCCATCCATCGGTTTATCCATCTGCAAATTATGGAAACATCATCCATCTATCCATACATTCATAAACCCATACATTATCCATCTTTCATTCCATACATTCATTGGTTTATTTGTCAATCCATCCAGACTTCATTCTTCATCCCTTCATCCATTATCTAATTTCTAAATTATCCATTCATTCATCCATCTATTTTTTATATTTCTAGTTTCCTTAATTCTTCCACCCATGGATCCACTCATCCACCATTTTATCTAATATATCTGGTTTATCCCTAAAACCATCCATCCATCCATCCATCCATCCATCAGTCGGCCTTTAATTCATTCATCCATCCATCCATCCATCCATCCATTTAATTATTATTCCCTCCATCCATTGTCTCATTTCTAAATGATTCATTCATCTGTCCAGATTTAGAGGAGTTGAGCATGGCTACCGTCAGCAGACTGGTGGCTGAAGGCGGGGTGTGGGCAGGCTTCTGTCAGGACTCTCAGCAGGCCGTCAGGTTTGTAGGTATAATGTTCCACCAGCTGAAACAGTGAATAATATAAGATTTCTGCATGTTTATCACAACTTTCTATATTAAAACATCTATCTACTGTAAATTATAAACACCTACATTGTAAATAAGTATAGACAATCAACATCAGCATCATCATTAATATCACTTTAATCAAATGTTGATTAGGTTGTGATCAGTCTTCTGCACAGCTGTGATACAGGTAAAGTAAGTACCTGCCACAGTGTATCAAACTTCTTCCCGTCAGGAATGGAGAGTTTTCCGGCTTTGTCTCTGTCGATGCGATAGTGCATGACCTGGTGGTTGTGTAAGAGGCCGAGCGCGAAGGAGCCGTTGGTGTCTCGCTGCCGGATTCTGTCAGATGAAGAGAAGTGACATGAGTCATAGTGAGAAAACAGAACTACATTTTATAAAATGTGTGAAGCTTTACTGTAAGTTACAGGACACTATAACTGATCACAACATTACAGGCATTATTATTATTATTGTTACCAAAGCTCACCACTAGGGGATGCTACAGCAGCATCTTCCACAATAACCCAGAGCAGAGGATGAATTATATGTTTTTTAGTAACTGAAATTCTATTTTATTATAATGCCTCTCTGTGACTGTGAGTTCAAAGCAAAAACATTAAATCTGCAACTGTGTCTATAGCATACTCTCAACCGGAAACAACCATCCACCTGGAGGACCTTTTCGAGCACAGATGAGTTGAGCCAGGACAGAGTGCCAATCCATGTCTGGGCATACAGTCATACACACATACTTACACACACACACATGCAGCAGTTTAAGGGAAATTTACATGATCTTCTTGTTTTTTTGGACTGTGTGAGAAAACGCACTCAGACAAGGGCAGAACATGGAAACTCCACCCAGATAGGGACTTGAACCCAAGACTCCAGCACACACAATTTAACTAAACTAATAAAAACAGTTGTACTGTTCTTTAATTATCTTTGATTGAGAACGTTGCAAAAACTTCCACAGTTAATGCTACAAAAAGTAAGAAAACAATGATAATATTTGTTAACAACAAAATTTTGCAACTTATATTTTAGACAGATTTTGTCATTTAGATATACAGCTCTGGAAACAATAAGAGACCACTTCAGTTTCTGAATCAATTTCTCTGATTTAGTTATTTATAGGTATATCTTTGAGTAAAATTAACATTTTTGTTTTATTCTATAAACTACAGACAACATTTCTCCCGAATTCCAAATAAAAATATTGTCATTTAGAGCATTTGTTTGCAGAAAATGAGAAATGGCTGAAATAACAAAAAAGATGCAGAGCTTTCAGACCTCAAATAATATACATAAAACAAGGTCATATTCATTAAGTTTAAGGAGTTCAGAAATCAATATTTGGTGGAATAACCCTGTTTTTTAATAACAGTTTTCATGCATCTTGGCATGTTCTCCTCCACCAGTCTTACACACTGCTTTTGGATAACTTTATGCCACTCCTGGTGCAAAAATTCAAGCAGTTCAGCTTGGTTTGATGGCTTGTGATCATCCATCTTCCTCTTAATTATATTTCAGAGGTTTTCAATTTGGTAAAATCAAAGGAACTCATCATTTTTAAGTGTTCTCCTACTTTTTTCTGAAGCTGTATTTAGACACATTTAGATAAAATATTTTATATTGGAATAAAAAAAAAAACATCTAATATTTGTTAGCACACTGCAAAGCCCAACATTGCAATTCATTAATTATATTAGAGGAAGAAACTTAATAAGATATACATAACTTGTTTTACAGTTTATTGTTTTTTTGGTTTAGAAAATTGCTTAATATTAATACAACAATATTTTAGTTTGACTTCTAACGTTGCTCAACTAAAAATACTTTCTTTCAAAACATTATTATGTTTTATTATTACTTTTTCTTTCCTCCTATCTCTGTCAGTCTTGCTTTCAAACTTCCTTTCTATTTGTTTTTTCCCCTGTTATCTCATCTTCCCCCAATTATCCCCTTTTCTTTATCCCCCAGCACCCTCCCCCAAATCCCTGTAATTGTAAACCCCCTTAACTATACTCACAAAAGACAAAAAAACAAAGGAAAAAAACACAACAGAAACTAGTAACTGTTGTAATGTGTACATAAACAAATAAATACAAAATAAAGTACTAATAGTCCTCCGAAGAGGGGGAGTGGTGGCGGGCCAAAAAAAAAAGTAAGCTGTCCTCTACACTGTGTCATACTATTTAATATTACTATAAAAAACACACATTTTAATCAATGCATTTAAAATCTCAAATAAGAGTAATAAGACACTGTGTCTCTCCAATACACACACACACACACACACACACACACACACACACAGGCAAATAAAAATACACATATATTCTCATTTTCATAGACTCCACCCCTAAGTTTTTTTTTCTGGTCACTTCAGGAAGTCCTATGAGAACGGAAACCACAGCGCTTCTCTCGTTCTTTCTGTCAGTGTGTGTGCGTGTGTGAGAGAATGTGTGTGTTTGTATGTGTGTGTGTGTGTGTGTGTGTGTGTGTGTGTGTGTGTGTCAGAGAGAGTCTGTGTGTGTGTGTAAGAGAGAGAGCGTGTGTGCTTGTATGTAAACTCCCAACCTTAAAAAAGACACAATAATTCTCATAGGAAATGATCCACACACCCAGCCCAGCGCAGTGTGATAATGTGCAGCAATAATATGAGCGTTTGACAGATGATTTATTCTGTTTTATGTTGCTCATATGAATACAAAACTTAGTTTGTAACCAATTAATAACTGAATTCATCTGATATTAAGCAAACTAACTGAAATATCCTCAAACACAACAATTAAACAAATACAAATATTACCATTAAATGTACTAGTTATTGTTAAAACACAGCTCTGGAAAAAATTAAGAGACCACTTCAGTTTCTGAATCAGTTTCTCTGATTTCACTATTTCTAGGTTTATATTTGAGGAAAGAAAATGTTTGTTTTATTCTATAAACAACAGACTGCATTTCTCTCAAATTCCAAATAAAGCAGAGCATTTATTTGCAAAAAATAAGAAATGGCTAAAATTACAAAAAAGATGTAGAGCTTTCAGACCTCAAATAATGCAAAGAAAACAAGTTCATATTCATACATTTTTAAGAGTTCAGAAACCAATATTTGGTGTAATAACCCTGGTTGGTTTTTATGCATCTTGCCATGTTCTCCTCCACCAGTCTTACACACTGCTTTTGGATAACTTTATGCCTTTACTCCTGGTGCAACAATTCAAGCAGTTTAGTTTGGTTTGACGGCTTGTGATCATCCATCTTCCTCTTGATTATATTCCAGAGGTTTTCAATTTGGTAAAAAACTCATCGTTTTAAGTGGTCTCTTATTCGTTTCCAGAGCTGTATATAAAAATATTGTTTTCTAAATATTTTGTGAATGCTATAGAAAAACATTAAATTCATTTTTTTATAGCACTTTTTTCTACAAATTTTGTCACAAAGCAGCTTCACAGAGAAAAAACAGGTCCACGCCTCTTATGAGCAGTACCACAGAGATGCCAATTTTATGGTGACACAGTGGCAAGGAAAAACTCCCTTTAAGAGGAAGAAACCTTGGAAGGAACCAAGACATTCCTTTATTCTTATTCCAGTAGTATGTAAAATTCATTTATATTTATTTTTTTATATTCTGAGTGCAAATAAATGAATAAATCATATATTGTTACACATACTAACCCATGATTTAGAACGGCTAAATTTGTATTTGTATTAAACTGCTTTCTTGCGTTTTTACCAAATTTTAACATAAATTTAGCCGAGCCAAATTACACCGCACTCTCTTCTTCAGCTGCTGACAATTAAAACAGCATCACTTGAGAGAAAGCAGCGGATCCACAACTCCAAACACTTATGCTGGCTTATATCACAGTAGGAGGGATGAGAGAAGAGAGCACCATCTACCCTAAAGAGCATGGACAGTTGTGCTCTCTCAGGCTCTGGCTGCTGATGGAAATCATTTAGATCTCTACACACTAAGAAAAGTAAGTAGAGATTTGTACCTAAAAGAGTACAAAGCTTGTCGCTGGGGCTGTACCTTATATTGAGGTACAAAAAAGTACCTTTCAGTGAAAGTCCTTTTTTGTACCCATGGTTTTTGTGCCAGTAAAGATTATAAAGATTATAAACATTATCATCAACTGAATATGTGTCAAGAACTTGATGATCCAAAATTGTCTGTCTTTCAAATAAAAAATGTGCAATTAAAGTATATATTATTTATTAGTAAAGGGATACAGAATGTACCTTTTGTCTGGTTAAATGGTTCAAATTTGTACTTACTGCTGTTAGAAATTACTTTGTACTTCAGAGGGAACAAATCTGACCCTGTAAAGACCAATATTATACCTTTGAGGGGTACAATTATGATGAGTGTACCTTTGTTTTTTAGAGTGTAGAAATAATTGTGCCTGTGGTTTTTTTACTTGTTTCACACTGTTAACTCATACGTTGTTTGAACTCAAATGATTAAGTCTGTTTTACATAAAATTGTATATTTCTAAACAATACTCAACTATTTTGAGTTAGTTGAACATTTGTGGGCACATAAATCTTTGAGTTGAACCAACTTATAATAACTGAGTTTAGTCTGTTGTCATTGACAGCTTCTTTTCCACTGGCTTCTGTCACAACCTATTTGCATACTGGGTGTGTCCAACAGTTTCAGACTAACACTCACCGTCAGTGTGTAGTGATTCCCCCTGGGCTACCTTAAAAAATAAATCAAGTTCCCCTTAAGTTGTAATAACTTGATGTTTTAATTTATGCTAACTCAAGTTTTCATTCCCCAGTACTTAACTTTTTTAAGGCAACCGGTTTCCTCAATTTTAAGTAAAGTAAATTCAACTTATCCTGGCTTACAGTGCAGTAGCTTTTGAGTTTTGAGAACAAATTTAATGGTACAATCTACCCTGTTGCCTGTTTACTAAGCATATTACAATAAAACTAACATATCAGATATTGAATTTCATTTTTTGTAGTTTAGACCTGTACTCATCACATGCCAGATCTGGTTCAGCATGGTGCCAGTGTGTACAGTGTGTACAGGGAGTACAGTGTGTACAGATACTTACAGGAACTTGCCGTTGACGCGTGAGCTGCCGTGTAAGCGCAGCTCTGAGTCTTCTCGTGTGATGTTGCCGTGGAACCAGGGCATTTTCTCATGTGCTGTGGTGGCAATCAGCTTCTCCAACTGGGGTCTCTGACTGATGATGGCCTGCTCCAGTGCAGCCCCCTGTCCCAAACAGATCAATAATATTTCATGGCTAGTGGCAACTGATTAATAAAATTCATTAAATTAATCACAATAAAAGTCTGTGATTAATCACAATCACACTTTGGACTTTATAAAACACAGTGGATCAACACCAGCAGATGACAGACATGTCTCTCCAAACCATCACTGATTGTGGAAACTTCACACTAGACCTCAAGCAGTTTGGACTGTGTGTCTCTCCACTCTTCCTCCAGACTAAAATTGACTGATGGTAGTGATGGTTTGGAGAGACGTGTCATCTGCTGGTGTTGATCCACTGTGTTATATTGTCAAGTCTAATATCAGTGCAGTGTTTTCCAACTTCATTCTTTTCTCTGCTGACAACTTTTATGGAGATGTGGATTTCATTTTCCAGCAGGACTTGGCACACTGCCAAAAGTACCCATTGGTCTTATAATATTTTCATTTTTGGAGAAACAGATATTTGGGTTATCACTGGCTGTAAGCCATAATCATCAATCATACGAGTTTAACATTGTGAACTGAATTACTGAAAAAAAGTTTTCAACAGAGGTGGAAAAAGTACAAAAAAATTTTAATTAAGTAAAAGTATCTTTACTTTGCTAAAATTCTACTCAAGTAAAAGTAAAAGTACTCATCTAAAAATCTACTTGAGTAAAAGTAAAAAGTACTCAATTTAAGTTTGAGTAAATTTGAGTAACAGTTACATAGTTACTTTTAATTATTTGATGTAATTAGAGTTTTTAACTATTATTCCACATAATAATTTGGACCTTTCAGGCAGTATCTGTTTAGACCACCCCATAAAACATTTTCAAAAACAAGTAGCATAGGTTTCTATAATCCATTTTTTTTCTTTAATATTAAAAAGTTATGGTCATATATGTGACTATAAACTTTACAGTTCATTATTATTTTTAACTTATATTTTAACTCATAGCTATGCTTTAACTGCTATTTACATGTTGTTTTTAACATTTAAGCAGATTGTTTAATAATATAAGTATTTACACCACATGCTTTCTCAGGTTTAATGTGGAAGCTTTTTGTATTGCATGAGGACATTATTGCCTTGTTATTCCACATGCGAACTTCCGTGCCAATTTTTTATATATTTTTTAATTCAGAAAATTGTTTTTTTTCCCCTGCATTTTATTTTTTACTCAGTAATTGGGAGTTTTCCAATGTAGTGAAGTAAATTACTTGTGTCAAAATGTAGTTGAGTAAAAGTAAAATGACCTATTTTAAAAACTACTTTAAAATTTTTCAAATTACTCATAAAATCTACTCAGTTACAGTAACTTGAGTAAATGTAATTCATTACTTTCCACCTGTGCTTTTCAATGACATTCTAATTTTTCTACCACTGTATTATGGAGCTTTGTTGTTGTATCTGTGTTGTATAGAGTGTTAAAATACACCCTTGTGTGCTTTTACACAGTTCCTACACGGTAACACACATTTAATTAGAAATACACAAATTATACACATGCTTAGACAAACTACGCTGCTCTGATGTTTTTTGCTACAATGTCACAAACACATATGTATTAAAAAGACCCTTGTCTTATTATGTTCCCAACCCCAGAGAGAAAGAGAGCATACACACTTACAGGAAGGCAAGACTTGCTCCTCCTACAGTATATAGTAACAACAATATCTTAAAATCTGTGGCTAGAGTAAGAACCTGATGATAAAGACGCCGAAACTCTGCTTGTAAAGAATGATCGCCATTTATAATATAACCCCAAAGCAGGAAAGGTTTAAACAGCATGATTTATGCAAGTAAAATAAAAATGCATTGTTTCTAATGGCTTACTTTGACTTTTATTTTACTGCAGATGGTTTAAACCTGAGATATTTCCTGTTTTGTTTGCCCAACTTCATTTCGTTTATTAATATTCACCCACACCTGCATTTCAGGCGTGCAACACATTACAAAAAAGTTGGAACAGGGCAACAAAAATCTGAAAAAAATAATCAGTACTAATAAAATAATGGCTCCAACAAACACACATGACTGAGTATTAAAAACTATTTTTAGGTTCACCAACTTGAGGAAAACTGCAGAATGCAGCAGCACGTGTGGTCTTTAACCAGCCAAAACAGGCACATGTCACCCCACTGCTCATTGAGCTCCATTGGCTACCAGTTGATGCTCGCATCAAATTCAAAGCTCTTACAATCGCCTACAAGGTGACGACAGAACAGCTCCTTCCTACCTGCACTCACTGCTGAAGGCTTACGCTACCTCCCGGCCGCTGCACTCCTCCAATGAACGTCGCCTCGCTTTATCAAACACACATTCACACAAAGCAATCCAGACTGTTCTCATACAGAGTTCCCCAATGGTGGAACAAACTACCTTCCACTACCAGATCAGGAGAATCTCTCGCTATCTTTAAGAAACTCCTGAAGACAGAGCTCTTCAAAGAGCACTTACTCTCCTAACACCTCTAACTAACTACCTTCTACTACCAGATCAGGAGAATCTCTCACTATCTTTAAGAAACTCCTGAAGACTGAGCCCTTCAAAGAGCACTTACTCTCTTAACACCTCTAACACACTAACTACTTCTAACCTCATCTCCTTCTTCCCCTCCTTCACTTCTCTATCCCTTTATTTCCCTTCTACCTCCTTTAAGCCCTATCTAAAGATGTTTTACCTTTAAACTTCTATTACTTTTGTACTTGACTATTGTAAGTCGCTTTGGACAAAAGCGTCTGCCAAATGTAATGTAATGTAATGTAATGTAGTGTAAAATTGTAACAAAAAAAAAAAAAACAACAAAAAAAGGAAACTTCAGAAAACATTATTCAATGTTGTCCCCAAACGTGCAACCACTTTGCATAACCCACCATTTACATTACATAATATCCTCAAAAGATTTTGGTGAAAAGATCTTTAGAAATAAAAAGAGATAAGGCAGATGGTCAGTATTGGATGTTGGTGATCTTCGGGCCCTCAGGCAGCTCTGCTTTAAAAACTGTCTGTACTGAAATTACTGCACTTTTAGTTTTTTTTGAAGTCCCTTGATTTTTGAAGTTTCTTGTTTTTTTAAAGTTTCTAGGTTTTCGAAGTTACCAAACTAGACTATGTTATCATCAGTTATGACATGAAATCTACAAGTATGGAGAAAATTAAAATGAATACTTTTTGTTCAGAACAAAATGGCAAAATACACCAACATTTACAGACTACAAACATGTAATTCCTATATTTTCAGACAAATGAAGGCCTTTTCTTAAATAAACATATTTAAGACATTATAAAAGTTTCTATGGACTCACAGACATCCCATATAATTATACTACTAAGCTTTTAAGAAATGAAAATGAAGGCAGACCACAAAACTGACCCAGGAAAAGGCTTAAACAAGTTCACAAGTTCAGAGTTCTGTCCCCTTTTTTTAACCTACTTCACTTGCGTTTTGTTTTAACCCCTTCCTGTAACTGTCTTCAGGTGTTACTTGTTAGGGTGAGTTGATGTACTGTATAAACCCTTTAACCACTTCCAGTAAGTGACCTCAAGTGTCAGACTTTCCTTAAAAAGTGGAAGTTCACAAAGAGCTATCAGAGTTAAAGTGAATACAAAGAACTGACACCTTCTGAAAAACCTGATTATTTATCAGATTTTTTTATTTGTTTCAGTACTATGTAGAAACCTCACATGTTTAAAAAAAATGGCTTTTTAGAATTTTAAAGGCGTTATCAGAGACTGTAAAAAAAGATGGACGCCGTGTTGCCGTTCCCATTCATTCAATGAGAATGAAGCCAAAATTTTCCTCCATGTTGGCGATCCTGATACCCGAGTCTGCACAGTAGAGACCAGAGGAGGGAGAAAGACTGTGGAGAGACAGCCTACTCATTTAAGTAACCCCGCCCCTGAGGGCTGCCTCACGGTCACAGGCTGCAAACTGTTTGTTATTGGTCCCGCCCATAACCAGCCCTTTTACAATAACCACACCTGTTTTGAATAGAGCTGAATAACGTTTATAAAAACGAATTCTGTGGGGATATAAAAATTGACAATATAAGCAGAGGTTACACTAGCTGTTACATTTAAATAATGGAAGTAGAATTACAGTATATTTAAAAAAACGTGATTGAAAGTTGTCTGTTTTGCCATTGAAACCTATGGGTATGGGTGGGGTTACACAGCTTTCTGCAACCAAACAGCAGGGGGCGCCCGACCTGTGGTGGCTTCACTTTTGAGAGACGATGCTCTGTCCAGCTATACACAGTCTATTGGCGTTATCAATAAATGCTGTTTTTTTTCGTGTTAGACACACTTTTTTCGTTTGTTACAAATGTAGCTAAATTAATCACTACATTAAAGGAACTATAAGCATAAAATGACAGCCAGCATATGAAATGGCTACAGCAGTCCAATTTTTATAAACAATTTCACACAAAGCTTATGCTGGTTGCCAGGTTGAGGACTTGAGTGCAAGACCAGTTTAAGAACTTTCACAATGGCAGGAGAATAAGTCATACTCTTGAAGTCGGCCAAATAATGAATATGTTTGCAATGTTTTAACTGTTTCCAAATAATAAACAGTTAGTAAAAGTGAGAATTCCAAGCAAAATAATTAAAGATAGATAAAGTTATCTTCACATAAATAAGTGAGTAAATGAGTTATGTGTGTAAGGAAGTGTAGATTGTACCTAGCAACAGGTTGGAAGCACTTAAAGGGGAAAAATGGTATTTTAATACGGTCAAAACTCAAAGACAGTTTTAAATTAATTTAACTATGAGGCAGCTTTCTGGGAAATCCTAGGGGTTCCATTTTAGGAACGCAAAAGTTTTTAGTAATTTTAAAAACAAAATAATAATAAAAAAACAGATGTAGTTGTTTTAGTGAAACGGATATATCTTTTTATATAACCTTTTATTTTATTTTATTTTTTCCATATTTTTATGAGAGTTTACCTCTATTTTAAACATACTAATCTAAAGGACATGTATAAAATGAACTCTAAAAATAAAGCTGTCTGAAATAAAAACCTAAACATAACCATGCAATATTGTTATCATAGCTGTTTATGCGCTGTTTCAGAATTACCAATATAGGGAACAGTTATAGTGGCAGTATTACAAACATAAAAGAATTTCTCAATTTTACTCATAACAGACTTTTAGATGAATGTGAGTCAGAAGCGTTTAGTCGTTAAATGGTTTATATCAGGGGTGTCCAAACTTTTTTTGTTGGGGGCCAGAAGGAGAAATATATTTGAAGTCACGGGCCACAGACTCTGTAATAAAACAAATAATGAAATATACCACTTTAAATAATACATTTTCCTGATTACTTTCATTAACACAACATTTTACTTGACTAACTATCTTTATCTATCTTTGACAGTGTTGTTTAAACTAAGATTTTTCAAATGGATGTTTCATTTCATGATGTCTCTTAATATTAAACTCCTTAATTACGGCAACTTTTAGACTCTTTTTCCCTTTTTCTGCCCTACAACTGAACACTCTCTCCGCTTTTAGACTCTTTGGCTCGTTTTTCTGGGCTACGACTGAGCACTCTCTCTGCTTTTAGACTCTTTGGCCCGTTTTTCTACCCTACAACTGCACACCCTCTCCGCTTTTAGACTCTTCGGCCCGTTATTTCTGCACTACAACTTCACTCTCGCCGCTTTTAGACTCTTTGGCCCGTTTTTCTGCACTACAACTGAACACTCTCTCCGCTTTTAGACTCTTTGGCCCGTTTTTCTGCGCTACAACTGCGCACTCTCTGCTTTTAGACTCTTTTGCCCCATTTTTCTGCACTAGAAATGCGCACCCTCTCCGCTTTTAGACTCTTTGGCCCGTTTCTGACACCTAGCGTTCAAACTTTGAATCTCACATTATAAAAACCTGCTTAACAGCGGGCCAACTTTCATTCTATTCCTAAAATTCCTCGCAGGCCGCTCCAAAACAGGAAACGGGCCGCAAATGGCCCGCGGGCCGTATTTTGGACATCCCTGGTCTATAATGTTAAACTGTGTTTTGTATTGCTGGTATGCAGTAAACACAGTATCTGCTGCAGAGCTCTGCTGCTACTAACCTGCAGGTTCCAGGTCTGTGTGACGTACTGCCTGATCAGCTTCTCCTTCACATCCTCAAAAGCCCCCACTTTGGGCTGCACGCCGCGCGGCCGGTTGCAGGGTTTCTTCAGCAGGCAGATGAGTCCGTCAGACTCCTGCGAGTGGTACTCGATCACGTCCTGCGGGGTCCGGTGGGATTTTCCGCCCACGATGGCAAAGGTCTCGTTCAGCTCTTTCTCTATGGTGTAGTGGTAGCACTGGCGGTTGTAGGCCACAGACAGAGCGAAGCCCCCCAGGTAGTTCCTGCTCTGCCGCAGCAGGTAGAGGCCGTCGCTCATACCTGCATGCCTCAGGTACTCCTCCGCCTCCTCTCGAGCGATGTTCCCGTAGAAGAACGACAAAGACGGCACTTTATCCGCCATGACTGCTCGCCTAGCTCCTTCTGTCCCCAGAAATCTGAAAGATGGGAAACAAGGATGAGTTATTTTATAGAATAAAGTTTAAAATATTAATATTTATTTCCAATTCCTGTTCATATGACCTCTATTCCTCTATGCCTAATAACACCCCTAACACTAAGAGGATGAAAAAACACACATAACACCAATAATAATAATTAGTTCACAGACTTTACACTAAGCTTATGATTCCTGCATTTTATTGCAAACAAATGCGGAGAGGAACATGCCAAGATGCATGAAAACTGTGATTAAACCCCAGGGTTATTGCACCAAATATTGATTTCTGAACTCTTAAAAATTTATGAATATGCACTTGTTTTCTTTGCATTATTTGGGGCCTTTTTCCTGAATCATTTTTTTCTGATTTTGCTATTTATAGGTTTATGTTTGAGTAAAATAAACATTGTTGTTTTATTCTATAAACTACAGACAACATTTCTCTCAAATTCCAAGTAAAAATATTGCAGAAAATAAGAAATGAATGAAAAAAACAAAAAAGATGCATTTTCCAGAGCTGTATCTATAAACAAAGATGTAAGTAGTCACGGGTGGCTGAAATCAGTACTCTGGAGAAGATGAGAGATGGGTGACTGGTGGCATGTGTATTCTGGAAGGAAGGGATTATTGGAGATGTAATGACCGGAATTAGGATGGTCAGTTTGTATCTCTTAACTTGTCTCTCTTGTTTCAAGGAGCCATGAGTCAGATATAATAAAATAATTACATCAAAACATTATTACATTATTGTTACATTATTCAGGGCAAAACACTTCTTGTGCAAGTTGTATGTGGCAATTAAGAAGAAAATTAGCTATAAATCTCAGAGGAAACAAATATACAAATATATATATGTATTTTTTTTCTTTAATGTAGTCTATCAGCCAGCACAGAATTGCTTCTTTAGTTTTATACTGGAGCTTTGAGGCAAACGCAGAAACAAGATTTTAAAAGCTTATATCCCACCAGTCTCAATATTAACCTTACCTTTGCCCTAAGCAACACTTGAGTCTGGCCCCAACCTGTCTCACCTATATACCACATCTATATCCTGTACTATGCAGATACCTTTCTCACACACACACACACACACCTTACACAAGCACATCTTATTTCCCCTTCTAAGGGTCTGCTGTTATTCAGGTTCATCCAGTAGTTCCTCTGCTTTGTTTTCTTTCTTAAATAAGATACTGAAGAAAACCACTGACCTTTAAGAACCTAAGGTTTTCTAAAGTTCAAATTATATCAGAATATGAGAGCACATCCTTTGCAAAAAGGAAGTAAACTTAAGATCATTAAAAGTATGTTCAAATTAAGTAAAGAACACTAAAGGTGCATTTTTTATTTAATATACTTTTTAAAAGTACACATTAAATATACTTTCTTTGTATTTCCATAAAATGTATTTTTTTCTACTCTTTATTTAAAGCATTTTTGTTTTGATACATAGGAATCACAAAAGTAAAGAAAACAAAACCAAAGGAAAGAAAAGAAAGAACTGCAAAGTACAATCAAAAATATGCACACACAAAAAGAAAAGAAAACATGCACAGTGGGGTGACGGTTCATAAAATGTATTTTTAAGCAATATGCTTTAAATGATAAATTCTGTTGATACAATATATATATATATATATATATATATATATATATATATATATATATATATATATATATATATATATATATATATATATATATATATATAGTGGCATGAAATACTGCTTAAGTGCTTAAAAGCTTTAGTGTAGTTTTTTTCCAAATAGCATTAAGGTGTACATATTATGTGAATCAATATGCAAAATAGTATATTTTCAGTACAATTCAAGTGTATTAAAAAGAGTGTTTAAAAACACATACTTAAATCTACTTACGTTAGCAGAAGTTGTATGAAAAAAAACTCTCAAAAGCACAATTTCATGATTTTATGTTGTGTTTAAATAAAGCTTAATTACAACTGAACTATACTTAAATTGCTATAAGTTGTTTGAAAATAATACATTTAGCATGTCGTTAAGTACATATTTTAATTTTAATTTAAGTGTGTACTTTTCCATGTTAAGTATAATAAAAAATATACAGTACTACTTTAAAATAGGACTACCCTTATAAAGGATTTATAAATGGTTTATAAAGAAGTTTATTAAATATTATTGATTAGGTTGTAAATGCCTTCAAAACCATTAACAGGCAGTTGCAACCAGTGATGTCAGTAACTTTAATCAGATTAAAGTTACTTATCCAAGTCACTGTGCGTTACTCTCTCTCTCTTCACCTCACTCACACACACACACACACACACACACACACACACACACACACACACACTCACATGAGGTACAACCATTGGTTTACTCACCGCACTCCCCTGTTTTACTCTTAACTTTGACTTTAACCCCTGTCTCTCTCTCTCTCACGCTCGGCGTGTCTTTAGTTTCTGCCCGTTCTCGTTTTTCCGCCAGTTCTTGGGCTCCCTATCTCTTTATAAAAGCAGTTTTTCCCGGCCGCGTCCCAATTCACTAGCCAGAGCAGCGGTCTGCACAGATCTGATTGGCAGAGGAGAGCGTTTGAAGATTTTACACCACAGGTGATTGGTCTGCAAGTTTACTGTGCCGCAGAGCGCGTATACCGTAAAGACAAGAAAAGTTCTGACGCTTTAAATGAACACTGTCAGAATTAAATTCTTCTCAGTAGTTTATCGGTTTGGTTCCGCATTGGACAACGTCTGGGTCCGGACCCGGACCACAGTCCGCATATATGTGATCCCTGGTCTAGACCGTATACACGGTTCTGTTTTATAAAACCACTCCCTGCTGCCCTGCAGAGAACAACAGGTTCAATGTTCAGTTTTACAGTGTTAAATATATCAGGTCAAGAAAGACTTTCTTTATTTCATTTTTTTTATATAAAAACAAGTATTTATGTTAATTGAAATGAAGAAATATTCAGGAAATAGTTCAACTTTAAATGTCTAGAGATACATTGTTGCTGTTAAAAATGCATTTTCCAATAAAGGCAGTACTGGCAAAACTAGTTATAATTTTTATGTTAAGGTGGTGGGAGGTGGTGTCTGCAGCTGCTGAAAGTAACTAATAAAGTAACTTGTAAAGTAACTTAGTTACTTTTAAAATCAAGTAATCCATAAAGTAACTAAGTTACTTTTTAAAGGAGTAATCAGTAATCGGATTACTTTTTCAAAGTAACTATACCATCACTGGTTGCAACACATCAATTAAAAGGGCAACAGTGATCTGTTGTTTACTTTAGTTATTTAATTCAACTTAATCATTTAATTTATAGTTTAACATACATCAATAAATTAATATGACATGTTTAATGCTGACTGATGGAAAAAACAGTAAACAAAAGTAAGATCCATATCTAGAAAAAATCTGAGGTTTAAATTACAAAGTATAAAGTATAAATGAGTGTGGAATCACTATTTTGCATATTTTCAGCTCACTGTTGCCATTTCTATTCATTTATGTATTTCTATTTGTTGTTATATAATTATTTACTGCTTGTTAATGGGTTTTAAAGTATTTGCAATCTATTTATTAACCATTAATAAACTCCTTTATAGACCATTCATAAACCCTTGATAAAGTTTTTTGCAGGTTTACCTGCTCATCTCCACAACAGCACACAATTGCTAACTCTCTCAACCGAATAACAGCAGTCTCTTTCGTCTCTGGGGAAATGGGGAGAGAGCGCCCCCATCTACCCACCCAGAGAGAGCAGGGCAACTGTACTCTCTCTGCTCTCTCGGACTCTGGCCGCTGATGGCAAGAAACATGACTTGGGATTCAAGCCAGCGATCCCTGGCTGATAGTGGCAGCGCCTCAGTCCTCTGGACCACAGTAACTAGTACTACAGTGACCACATGACCACATGGTAGTAAAAATGATGGTACTTTTGCCAAGCCCTGTGTCCTTACACTGCACTGTGTGGGTGTTAATGCCTTTTGTGACGTATTCCTGGTACACAGCTCACACTGTGGATTAAAATATTAAATGCCAGCACAGCTTTAGAAAGGGAAACTCCCATCTATTCTATTCTAAGAAACCCCCTACAACCTAAAAAAACAGTTCTATATAATTTTTTATACATTTAGACTTAAAATGAGCATTCATTTCAATCATTCATTTTAAGTAAACTTCCATTTGTTTGCATAACTTGTTCTTTTTCTGTGTATCTGAAAAAGTATGAGACAATAAAATGTAAGAATTTTTTTATTCAAACTAGTTTAAAATTAAGTCTTAAAATTAAAATATTAAATTGTACAGACTTTATATTAAATGCTAATGTCTTTAAGTTTTGGGATTTTAAACTGGGCGATTATAATGCGGCCTCCTTTTTGAGCGGATGATCCGATTCCAGGTTATGTTTAGTCAGAGAGAGAGAGAGAGAGAGAGATAGTTTCTTTGGTTCTTTCTTTCTTAGTTTCTTTGTTTTTACTATGAGTGAACCAGCTACTGAGCTCTGAGTTTCCTCTTCTGAAGTCTCCATTGCTCCACCAGCCCCTCGCGTTCAGTAAAACTGAGCCGGATCCTCTTTTAGAGGCTATACATGAGGCGTAAGTATGTAAAGACGAGTGACATGGCCAAAAGAATTCAGTGAAAAGCGACCCGACACCCCAGTTTTTACAATGAATATATTAAGCTTAGCAGGGATGGTCGTTCCAGCACACTACTACCATTAATTAAACACAATATGTTATCCCTTTTCCACCCAGAAATGCTTCTTCTTTCAGTTTAGAAACAAAATAACATGAACTGCAACTTTAAGCTAACGATTCCTGCCTTTTATATGTCATAATAAATGAAAAATATGTCATTTCAATATTAAAATGTTTAAGACTAACAAAATAAAAAAAAACAGAAATGGAACTGAAAATAGGGTTCCTCGCACTTCCTCATGCCTACAGTACCGTCTTAATTCAGTCTGCTGTTAACCCTTTCATACGTGAAATATGTTCTAGTGATACAAAACATATGTAAATGCTGTTTTCTGTCTGTAACACAATCAAACTCAAGATTCAGTAATGAATTAATAGTTTAACATTGTTATTTTTGTGTTAATATACATCTGATTTTATTTAACTTTTATAAATAGTCTCTAAGCAGTAAAATAAAAAATACAATTATTACAAAAAGAAAAGAAATACTCTGTGTTCTTGGATTGTCATGCTCATAGTCTTTATCATAAGGTCCTGATCCCTCTCTTTAATACTGTGCTGCTTCTAATGGACAGTTTTTAATGCTTTTAACACATGATCTTAATAGTTTTATTTTAGGAGGGCAAGCGTTTTCAGTTTTAATCTTCAAAAACTGAATTTTAAAACATAAAGTGCTTCTAAAGAACATCTGAAAGTACAATCCTTAAAGCTCTGAACTTATTCAACTTTCTTTCATGCTTTACTTCAGTGTGCATATTGTAATTTTATAAGCTGTTATTTGATTGGCTAATAAATGTCTTTTCTGATGTTCAACTGGTCTCAATCAGTATCACGTGCAATAAAAAAGGGAAGAAACTGCATGATGTCCATTATAATGAACACAGCATTTGAAATGAGCAAATAAAGCAGAATTGAATTTAATATATTTGACTGATCTGGAGATACAGAGAGGAATCAAACAGGATTTAACTCTAAATCTAATGAGATAAATAAAGTATGAATAAAGCAGGGTTTCAAACTAAATTCTAGTCAAACCATGAATATGCTTCATAAAACAAAAATGCTGTGTTTCACTAACAGTTAGGTTTACAGCTATCATAAATAGCTCAACACTCTCTCAGAAGCGAGATTCCGCCTTCGCTCTGGCGACTCTTCTCAAAACAGCTGAGAGGCGAGCCTCGCTCTGTTAGCTGCTGGACACGCCTATTGTCACACTTCTTTTTTTTATATCTTTTTCACACATTTTTTCTTCTCAGTTAATAAACTAGTGGATAAATAAACAGATTAAACACAGAAATGTCTATACTATAATTCCCAGCTGGGAGAAATGTTAAAAAAGGAGAATCTGCCTGAATATTTTTTAAAATGCATTACATTAAGGATAACTGTAAAGGCAAATATACTTTGCAACATGTATATCAGGCTATAGTGAACAAATGCACTAATGTCAATAATATAGTAAAACAATATAAAAGATAGTACAATTCATTTTGCTGATACTTGCAAAATGCTACTACAGCAAAAATGATCTGTTTAACCTTCTACCATATTTTTTTCCCCGTAAATCTCCTTTCATTTTCCCAAAAATTGTCTGTGCACCCTTTAATCCAGTGTAACTTGTGCATGAATTTTACCAGTCAGGTTGTAAGGAGCGGTAAAGCCACTCTGCTGAAGTACAGCGATATAGAGGAGTTTCAGTTTAGTTCTCCAGCACCGGGGCTGGAGTAGCGTTAGCATTAGCCACTGATCGCGCTAAGCACTAGCTATTCCCCCATTCACAGGTGACTATTTTTGGACTGTAGCCTGCTGCTAACCCTGGCTAGCATCACTTAAGCAGCATTAGCATTTGCTGCTAACCACGCTAAGCGCTAGCTCTTTAGCCGTTCAGAGGTGAGTTTTATCGGCCTGTAGCCTGCGCATTTATCGTGTAAAAACAAGCTACGTCGAACGAACCGCTAGCTAATATCGCCCTGGCTTACCCAAACACTCAGGGTTCCTCAGTGTAGCGCTGTCGGGTGGCATTAGCCGCTAACTGCTAGCGGTTTGCAGCTAATGCTAATGCCCCAGCCTTAGTGCTGGAGAAATTCAGGAATCTAAGCTTATTTTAACTAAACGGAAGTGCCTTATAATAGTTTGCCTTATAGAGCGATGTTGTTTTATTAATAGATAAAGGAGCATATTTTAGTGATAACGACAGGAAAAGTATGTCTTGTGCATCTCAAAATCTCCTAATGTCCTAATTCTCTTCATTACTTATTATGGGTGTGATTTGGGCATGATGTGAAATAAACCCATCAGCATGTCACTTTCTATTCCCTTTAAGAGCCAGGCGAGCTCTGACTTTGGCGGATTGCTATTTCAAGGGCACAGATACCTGGACGTGTTCAATGTTTCTTAGCAGAGAAAACTTAAATGCTTGTTCATGCTTTTTCATTTTGTTTAGAATTGATGTAAATGTTTTCAAAGCTGCCAACGCACTGCTGCTATATAAACAATGTAGGCAAAAGGCATGAAAATAGATTGCTGCCAGGGTGTTTGCCTTGCACCTAAGCAGATACAAACACCTTTTAAACACATATCGTATCGCATATCGTATACCCTGAAATATCGTCCCATATCACCCACCCCTAATTATCACATTAGTGTACTATTTTTTTTAGCTGTTTTTAGCTAAAAAAAAAAAAAACTGTTCTCTTTTCCCATTATATATCTACTAGAGACTTATACAGATTATATCTGTACAGTATCATTTATTTTACTTTAATTCTGAATACATGGAGATATTTAAAGTGCATTATTATTAGTATCATGACATTCTGGAACATTGACTTATGTTACAAATCTGATAAAATTCTTGTATTTTTTAAAATCTCAGTTAGGAGTGTGCCATCTCATATCATATACAATAATATTTTTTTTTATTTTGTTGCAGTAGTGTACTTTTGAAATATATATATATTTTTTAATTCAGTGTTTTGTCATATCGCCAAAAGTATTGTTATCACAAAAAAAAACCCCACAAAATATTGTGATATTATTTTAGGGCCATATCACCCACCCCTAACTCACAGGCAGAATGAATATAGAGTTAAGTCAAGTCAAATACAGCAACAGGATGGAAGACATCCTGCTGTCCTTTTCAGACACAATTTAAAAAGGGCATTGCATCACACGAACTGCAAAATAAACCTCAGTGCTGCATTTGTAGTTGAAAGAAGACAAAGAAGTCGAGCACAGGTAGAGAGAGAGAGAGACTCTCGAACACACAAACCCAGACCACAAAAAGTTCCATACTGAGGAGCACGGCTTCACTGGGCATGAAAGGTCATTGTTCTGCTAACAGAGTCTCACTCTGAACAGTAAAAAGGCGCCAAATTGCCACTCACTCAACTAAATGAATAACAATTAACAAAAAATAATAATAATAATAAAATAATGGAAAAGAAAAAAAAAATAAATCAAAATGATCAATTTCAGGTCACTTCAATAATCAAATGTATGTTCAGCTGCTGCTTCAGAATTATGATGTTCATATGAAACCCATCATTTTCAAACCATTTAAGTTCTCTATTCTTATTGTACCATTTTAAACTTGTTTTAACAACTGCAAAATTAGAAGAAAAAGCTAAAAAAACAAGACTTAACTGTGCCAACTTTGTCATTTACATGAATAAAAATAGAAATAAATCAAAATAACCCAACTAAAGTCACTTTAAAAATCAATCTTATGGTCTGCTGCGGCTTCTTAACTATTATGTACATGAGAAAACTATCATTTCAAATCTGCATTCGTATTAAACTTTTTTTGAATTTATTTTCTATTTTGTAGATTAGTATTAAACACATCAAAACAGTTAAAGGGATACATATTGAATTATGTAGTAAAACTGTAAAAAAAAGAAAGTGTCCCAGAAGGAAAAGCAGCAACTATTGTTCAGCACCTCCAGGAACTCCTTCCTTCAAGACGCAGAGAACTATTCTAACTATTAGAACAAACTATTAAAACTATTAGGAAAATCTAAAGTAAAAAACATATTCTGTTTTTTTTTACTCTTTTTTTTCCTTACAGTATAAATCTGCATATGTTCCTGTTTACCTTAAATGTCTTTAATATTAACTACATTTGTGATGTACAAAATCACCAAAAGAAAGAAAACACATTTAGAGAATGAGAAGAGGTGTGTCCAAACTTTTGACTGGTAGTGTGCATGGATCATTTGTGTGGAAATGGATTGGTTACTGAAGGTATTACTCTCACAGATAAATAAATATCTCATAGAAACATCATAATTAAAGGACCAGAGTCTTATAAAAAATGAATCCAGTGCTGTTTTATCAGTTTCACTGTATAAAATTGGTAGAGCTGGGCAATATTTTATAGTTGTATCGTGATAAATTATTAGTTAATGTATTGATGATATCAAGAATACCATTAATGTTTAAAGAACACCAACCCAACTGTACATTACAAACAGTGTGATAAATCCTGCTGAACTGGATGAAGTGCAGCAAAAACTTAAGAAAAATATATTTTCTTTGCATATAAAATATAAAAAAATAGCAGTTTTAAAGAATCTGCCACTGTTAATTAGCTAATACACTCTGTCTGCGTGTCACAACATTGCGCTTAATACTGTGTACTGTAAAAATGTCTTTAAACACCGTGATTAGGGTTGTTATGCCACCAATTTTGACCCCAACTTCTGCCATAGATAGATAGATAGATAGATAGATAGATAGATAGATAGATAGATAGATAGATGCTCCATGCTGTTTACACTGAGCGTGGTATGTGCAGCTTTCACCGCTCGCAGTGTTTTCTATTTCCCATTTTCAGAGTTCTGTGCAGTGATGTCAGTAACGCGTTACTTAGTAATTAGCTAATTACTAATTACGCGTTACTTAGTAACGTGTTACTCTAATCTGACCCTTTTTTCAGTAACGAGTAATCTAAGCGTTACTATTTCCAATCCAGTAATCAGATTACAGTTACTTATTTAAGTCACTGTGCGTTACTCTCTCTCTCTCTCCACCTCATCTCCTCCACACACACACACACACACCGCTCCCTTACCCATTCCCCCTCCGCTCTTCCCCAATCACACGCGTCTCGCTTTCTCCCCTGTCTCTCTCTCTCGCGCTCGGCGTGTCTTTAGTTTCCGCCCGTTTTCGTTTTTCGCCAGTTCTCGGCGCCCTATCTCTTTATTAAAGCGTTTTTTTTGCGGCCGCGTCCCAATTCACTAGCCAGGGCAGCGGTCTGCCACAAATTTGATTGGCAGAGGAGAGCATTTAAAGATTTTACACCACACGTTCGCTGTGGCGCAGAGCGCACAATACCGTAAAGACAAGAAAAGTTCCGGTGCTTTAAATGAACACTGGCAGAATTAAATCCTTCTCAGTAGATGGGTCCGGTATGGGTCCGTATTGGACAACGTCTGGGTCCGGACCCGGACCGCAGTCTGCAAATATGTGATCCCTGGTCTAGACCATATACACGGTTCTGTTTTATAAAACCACTCCTTGCTGCCCTGCAGAGAACAACAAGTTCAATGTTCAGTTTTACAGTGTTAAATATGTCAGGTCAAGAAAGACTTTCAATATTTTATATATTTTTTTATAAAAACAAGTATTTATGTTTAGTAAAATCAAGAAAGACCATATTTTATTTTTTTATAAAAAAAATATTTATGTTAATTTTTTTATTTTTATAAAAAAAAAACTTATTTTTTTAGGAAATAGTTCAACTTAATAGAGATAAATTGTTGATGTTAAAAATGCATTTTCCAATAAAGGGAATAATGGCAAAACTGGTTATAATGTTTATGTTAAGGCGGCGGGAGGTGGTGTCTGCAGCTGCTGAAAGTAACTAATAAAGTAACTTGTAAAGTAACTTAGTTACTTTTAAAATCAAGTAATCCATAAAGTAACTAAATTACTTTTTAAAGGAGTAATCAGTAATCAGTAATCGGATTACTTTTTCAAAGTAACTATACCATCACTGGTTCTGTGTTAAAGCAGCTTCACACTGCACAGATACACAAGCTGGAACACAGAATCTTCTCGTTATATTTCCTTTCTTGTTTTCGCAACAGACAGCTCTGACCAATCAGAGGAGACGATGTGCCTGCATAGTTTATTGGTGCGCTTTTTGGTGCGTTCAGGTTTATGCCTGTGTGAAAACAAACCAAACAGAGGGAGAAATGCTCGAAATAAACAAACTCATCAACTGATCCGTACCATAGAAACCAAATACAGGTGTGAAAAACAGGTGTCCTTTTATACTCAGCAAATTCAGTTCAAATTCAGAAATTCTTACAACTACGCTGAGATTTTTACAATAATGTAAACAAATAACGTTCATTCTTTTTTCGAGCAGCACATATTGGATTTATCGCCCCCAAAAAAGTATATGATAGTATTTACTAGTACTACTATTCATTGACACCACTAATATAAATACATTTTTATTTTTTTTTTACATTTTTCACATTAATTCTTTCATTTACATTGATTTATACCACAGTTAGTTCCGACCCTGCAATGTGATTGGCTGGAAGGCGTTTTATGAGTGACATTATTAGCTGAAAATGCACTGTAACCAAAACTCTCCATGTATTACTCCGCCACATACAGGTAACCTAGCTACAGCGCTAGTGCAGCGCTTACAAAACAAATACAAACCAAATGCAAAGTCATTATACACCACTGGGAGCCGCTGGATCCCATAGAGGTGCAGTGCAAAAACGTCATGTCTCCAATAGGCAGCGCAGGCAAAGATGCGGTCCCAGAAATCTTTGTAAACCCGTTTATTTAGGCTAGTAAAGCCAGCAACACTGGAGTGACTACAGCGCAACTACAAGCACAGCAGCAATGGAGCTATTTTCACACGCAGAGTGTTTATAACCAAACAGTTCACATTTTCTCGTCCTGTTTAACTCAAAATCTTTCAATAAACAGTGATGATGTAACTGTGGTATACTCACAATAAGACACGCAAGGTTTGTGCTGTAATATTAATAATATTGGCAACTGCTGTGCTGATCTACTCTATACTCGGCCTGCTGCCTCGTGCCTAAGACCGCAGAACAGTAGTGCCAATATTACATGTTATAGCACTTCCTCTCGTGCATTATTGCTCAAATAATTACTATAAAAAGTTGCGTCTTAAGAAGAAAAAGTGCAATTAATCACTGTTAATCAATAAATACATGAGATACATTTTTTTAATCGATTGACACCACTAATCGTGATCTAAAATTTTAAAACTAGATTGCCCAGCGCTACGTATTGTCTTGTACTGTACGGCATCTCTTTAAACATTTTGTGATATGAGGGCTTTTTTCAGTTGCCCATATTGTCCATCCCTCTGTACATGTTGGTTTGTGGGCTGGGTGACTGAGCTTTCTCACTTTAGGTAGCATGCAGAGGATAAAGAGCAACACTGTGGCTGTTATTAAGAGCTGTGAAGGTGCTCAGACAGACCAGCAGCGCTGCAGAACTGCTAAATACGGACATCAAATACACAGCAGGACGTGTCAGTACAGCGGGAGGGGGTACAAATGTCTTAGATCAGACTGCCAATTGCATGATTATAATGCACTTGGTATGGTTTAAAGTTTAAAGTATGTTGAATATCTCATTATATATTATAATTGAATAAAGCACTTGTCTGTTAGCACATTTTAACCCTTTCCAGTACAGGTTCAGAGAGATATCATACAATTCTCATACAATGGTACAAATGGTAAAAAAAAACTGGTGCAACTACTACTGATTTAAGAACAAGTTTAGTTCCACATGCTATGATATATTTGCTATGATTCATTTTAGTATCACTTTTTAAAGCACACAATAATTCAAATTAAGCTTTTATAAAAAAAAGTGAGAACATGTTTCCAGGACTGAACACTTCTTCAAGCTTCATTAAGTATCATTATTAACTTCATTATTTTAAGGGCATCTAGGGCTGCACGATACTGAAAAAAAAAACTGACATTGCAATATTTTGTTTATTTTCACCAGATTTCTCCATAAACCAACGATTTAGCATGTTGTGATATTGATAATACGCTAGATGTGTTAAAGATTAGAGTAAAAAAAATGAAATTGAGAAAATAGAATCTACCTCTGCTTTGTACCAAGCAGCAAAAAAGTTGTAGGAAGTCATTTAACATGATTTAATGGCTCAGGTAACTATTAACCCATTGCAAAGACGATGCTAAAAAAAAAAGATATTTTGTAGAGCTCTAAAGCCATCCTTTTCTCATGTTTACATGCTAATTCAGAAATTGTAATATAGCTTTTGTTTGCAGTTTATATGCATGAAAATATTCTGCAATATTTTTTGCTGCATTATGTTATTTTATGCTATACTATTTATTTTGCCACATTATGATTATACTGTTATACTATTATACTATATTCCTGAAATTAATTAATTATTTTTCTGTTTTCCTATATTGCCAAGTATATCGTTATCGCAAAAATACCCTTAAATATCGTGATTATTATTTCAGAGCCATATCACCCACCCCTACATGATACTAAAAATATATTTATATAACATTGTGATATTTAAATGTAATTATTAATTAGTAAGAAATTTTCACCAGATTTCTCCAGAAAAATTGAACATTTAGACATTGATATTAATAATGTCCTCTTTCTGCATCAAAGACTGGAGTAACATGATAAATTATATAGGGCTGATATATTTTGAATTGTCCTTCTGTATCAAGCAGCAAAAAAAAAGTTGTAGCATGAAAGTTGTGTAGCATTGTTGCAATTACAATGCTGAAAATATGAAAATATACACTGTGCTGCTTTAGAACCATATTGTGTCCATGATTTAATGTAGAATAAATATACATTTCAATATGCTGATGTGTTCTGGTTTTTGAAAGAATTATAATGTAATTAATTTTCCCAATTGTTTGCAATCCTTAAGAAATATGGCTCTTCAGTTGTTGTTTTTTTTTTTAAAGCAAAACGGTACTTTATTAAACGTAAAAATAGGAATTGAAAGAATGTTGTGCTGTTGGTGTTAGTTTAGCTTCTAAACAAAAACTTACTTTAATGTTGATTCAACCGATCCATGCCATTCATTCAAATATATATTCGAATAAAGGTTAAAATGCTCAGTTCCTAAATGCATAATAGCGAAAATGCAGATTCCATTGATTTTTTTTTTGTTTTTTAATCTTATTTTGTCATTTCTAAAAAAAAATATATATATATATATATTTTTTTTTTTTTATATTTTTTAGAAAAATAGCATTGCTGCATGTGAAACAAGGTCATTGGATCAGTATAAGTTGCATAACTTGCTGTAGTTTAGTGACCGTTTAGTGACTTAATACACTAATACACACTGCATAAATCAACTCTCACCTTATTAAAGTTCAAAAAAATGTTAAATGAAATAAAATGAATGCTAGACATCTGTAGAGCGTATATTTCCCCTTAAAACAAACTTTGTAAATGTTTCCTTCAAAGCAACCAACTAATCAGAGATCAGATATATCAGCCACAACACACACTCGCTAAAACACTTTCTGAAGAATAAAACATGAAGTATTTTCACAAGACTACAATCCAAGAGTTATGATCAAGCTGCACATTTTATATGGTATATTGTTAGAAATTGTATATTTATTCATAACAGATCACAACAAATTATTATAATAATATAAACTGAGTGTGTTTTCTTTTAAACTAATTCAATCAAGAATAAACAGCTCAAATGTTTTTTGATACAAAGGCTTAAACTGAAGCCTGAATGAATAAAGATGTAAATGAAGAAAATGAAGAAAAAATGTCGGCTGAGGTTAAAATTGCGGCCTTTTCACTCACTGTCCACTTATAGCCAGCCAGGAAAAAACTGGACATGTCATTTTTTGCCATAAATATCCATAATAATACAAAAATATACATTTAAAATAATTAATATTAAGCCAGAATCAGATCGAAGACTATACCTTTGCCGAGTTGACGCCCGCTGTTCTTCTACTTGAGGCTGTGGCAGTGTGCGATGGCGACCATGTTGAAGAGCTGTCTATCTGAACAGGATGTGGTATGGCCAAAAATGAGCTGGATAGTTTAAAGACTGCAGCAGCAGCAGCAGAAAGACCCTCAGTGTAGCAGAAGGTGTTCAGCGCTCAGGGCCGTCGGAGTGCGTTCCCCTCTACAAACACAGTTAAATGAACTTGTCACAAGTCTAAAAAAGGGTAGCAGCTTTAACTGGAACTCTTGGGTGAGCTTCCTCATTTTAAGTTACTTGTAGCTACTTCCTTTGGTCCTTTTAATTTTTTTTCTTTTTTTTTTAAGCTTGACTTCCCCTTTATCTGTCAAGCAAGAAATGCACATGTAGTGTAAAGTTTCTTCGAGTGAGAGAAAAAGTCATAGTGTATAAGCTGTGTATGAGAGTATATGTGAGTAAGACATTATTTAATGCATTGTGACCTTTACTGGAATTTTCACTGAAAAATAAAAAAGCTCTAAGTTTAAAAATGAAAAAACAAATACAAAACAAATAATTTGCATAGAATTCCAGGAAAGAGTTTAATCTGTTATTGCTGTTATTGTGCTGATTAACCCAGCAAGTCAGCTTTACTATTGTTTTAAGGTTGTATATGTTTATAGCTATAACTATATTTATCTGTCAAGATGTAGTGCACATGCACATGTAGTGTAAAGCCTCTTCTAGTGAGAGAAAAAGTCATAGTGCATAAGCTCTGTATGAGAGTATACATGAATAAGACATTATTTAATGCATTGTGACCTTTACTGTTATTTTCACTACATTTACAGGTTTAGGCTCAAGATTAGGTTAAAGCTTGGTTTAGGGCTAGGGCAGGTTTAGGGTCAGGATTAGGTTAAAACTTGGTTTAGGATTAGGGACAGGTTTAGGGTCTGGATAAGGTTAAAATTTTGTTTAGGATTAGGGACAGGTTTAGGGTCAGGATTAGGTTAAAGTTTAGTTTAGGATTAGGGACAGGTTTAGGTTCAAGTTTAATTTAGGATTAGAGACATGTTTAGGGTCAGGATTAGTTTAATGTTTGGGTTTATGGCCAGGATTAGGTTTAGGAATAGGGTAAGGATTAGGTTTGGGAATAAAAGCAAAGCCAGAGTTAGGGTTAGGATAAAAATGTTATGGATTAGGACTATGTTGTATAACAAGTTAAATGCAGTGATCTAGCCAAATAAAGTGTTACCCACTTCTACATTCTTCTACATACACCTTTATACACTATAAGTATCACATGTTTGATGGCACGCAGCCGCAGACATCATGAGAGATTCGCAGGTTTTCAGTCAGCAGGAAACTACAGTAAAGCCTCTGCAGTGTGAATATGAACTGTGAGAAACTGACACTGCAGACTAGAGCAGATCTTCACTCTTAGAAGGCTGAAAGAAGTGAAACTGAAATCAGATGACCAATCGTTTTTGAGCCACTGTGTCATATGGTGAGTTGGTCTGAGGTTATTTCTGAGTGATGATCATGGTTCAGAAGAAAGATGGTACCTAGAATTCTCTCCAGCACTGCTAAAAATAATCACAAAAATCCAGAGTGTGCCAATATTTTTTTCTTCCTATAGACACACACATATAAACATATAAACAATACATATTTATGTTAAAGTTTGGGTTAGAATAATATATAATAAAATAAGTGGTTTTGGGTTAAATTAGAATTAGAATTGAAATTGGGGACAGACACAGGGTTAAGGTTAAGATTTAAATAAAGGTTTAAATTTGGGTCAGGATTAGTGAAAATTCAGGGGAGCTACTAAATATAAATGGGTGGAGGTTACATTTTTTGGTTTAGGATTATAGCTATGGTTAAGGTTAGGATCAGATCCAGGATTAGAGTTTGAATTAGAATTGGGATTGAGGGACACAGACAGGATTGGGGTTGGGATTGGGTTTAAAATTGTAATAGGATTCGTAAAACTGAAGTTATTTAGTAGATCAGTGTTGGGTTGGTATTAGAGCCAGGGCTGAGATTATGTTTAGGATTAGAGTCATAATTAGGTTTGGGTTTAGGGCCAGAGCCAGGGTTAGATTAGGGCTAGAGTCAGGGTTAGGATTAGAGTCATGATTAGGTTTGGGATTAGGGCCAGAGCCAGGGTTAGATTAGGGCTAGAGTTCGATTTCGGATTAGAGTCAGGATTAGGTTTGGGTTTAGGGCCAGAGCCAGGATTAGATTAGGGCTGGGATTAGGTTTAGGATTAGGTTTGGGTTTAGGGCCAGAGCCAGGGTTAGATTAGGGCTGGGATTAGGTTTTGGATTAGGTTTGGGTTTAGGGCCAGAGCCAGGATTAGATTAGGTCTGGGATTAGGTTTTGGATTAGAGTCAGGATTAGGTTTGGGGTTAGGGCCAGAGCCAGGGTTAGATAAGGGCTAGAGTCAGGTTTAGGATTAGAGTCAGGATTAGGTTTGGGTTTAGGGCCAGAGCCAGGGTTAGATAAGGGCTAGAGTCAGGTTTAGGATTAGAGTCAGGATTAGGTTTGGGTTTAGGGCCAGAGCCAGGGTTAGATAAGGGCTAGAGTCAGGTTTAGGATTAGAGTCAGGATTAGGTTTGGGTTTAGGGCCAGAGCCAGGGTTAGATAAGGGCTAGAGTCAGGTTTAGGATTAGAGTCAGGATTAGGTTTGGGTTTAGGGCCAGAGCCAGGGTTAGATTAGGGCTGGGATTAGGTTTTGGATTAGAGTAAGTATTCTGTTTAAAAGTAGGGCAAACCCAGGGTTAGATTAGGGCTGGAAATATGGAAAATTACATTGAGTTTGTAGATCAGATATGTTAATAAATAGAGTATAAATAGAATTTTTCTGAGTATAAATCGAAAGCAGCACAGCTTCAAATATTTAGAGCAGGAATAATCAGTGAAAAATCCAGTGTCTGTCAATACAATATATTATCTTATATACAACGTATTAAGAATAGAATATGTGTTAACCTGTTTCTATAAATAAGAACTGTAGATCTGTAGCAGGGACTGCAGGTTTTGAGTGTGAGCTGATGTAATGTGCAAGATGTTATGGTAAGTGCAGTGTGTCGTGTATCTGAGGATATGGATCAGTGAGGTGAAACGGGTTGTGATGTTTAGTGATAGTGAGCCGGTTACGGCACACTGCCTTCATGCTCTACACCTGCTCAGTGTTTACAAATCTGTACTTTTAACCCGCTGGAGTTTTTCCATTGGTGTTAAAAAACAAATTCTTTACTTTTAATTAAGTAATTAAATTTAGATTATTCTACAAATCAGATTAGTCTAAGTTCATTGAATTACAATAAAAAATCTTTAAAAAGTTAGTTTAAAAAATCTTATATAGTATAGTATAGTATTTTGATATTTAGTGTAGTACCATATATTACAGTATTTTTTGTATAGTACAGTATAGTTAAATATAGTCAATTATTATACATATTATACATATGTAGTGACAAATATTTTCCTAGATTTATTATTTAACCATTAATTGTCATGCAGAAACTTTTGCAACCTAGTATAGAAAAAAGTATATTGTATATTATAGTATAAAAAGTACCTTAAAATATTATTTTAATATATAAAAAAAATAAATATAGAACAGTATAAAATAGTACAATATAGTACATACAATGAATAAAACTAAATTAACAAATTACACCCTAGATGTATTATTTAACTATTAATCCTAATGTAGAATCTATTATTTGTTTTTTGGTAATCCCACAGGGTTCTATTCTGGGGTCACTTTAAGGTTAATTAGGGCAGTAATGTAGCTAGTGTTAAATAGTGTTAAAATAAAATAAAATACATTTAGGCACTTTCTTTTTTTAAAGGTTAAAAAACTATTTTTCTGAACAAGTAACTTAAAAAACTCCAATGAGTTACTTTTCAATTGAGTGTACATAAAGTATAGTACTTGACTGTTTTGCATAGTTGAGTATATTGAAGTATTTTAAATTTTGTATAGTCCAGTATAATACAGTGAAATAAAGTATAGTATATAAATGGCAAATATATTAACTCATCTTAAAACTCAAGATTTACCCTAATTCTGGCCCTAATCCTAAACTGTAAAATAGTATAATACATATATAGCAAAAAAAAAACATAACATTTACAGTTTATTATTCAGTTATTATTTTCAATACAAAATGTTTTGTGATTTCTTAAAAATAAAACACTTAAAAACAGTCTTTTTTTTACTGTGTATAGTAAAGTATATTAAAGTACTTTTAATATAGTAAAGTATAAAATAGAATAGTCAAATATAATGCAGTGTATAGTCAAATATAACTGCAGTATACCACAGTAGATATGCAGTGTTAAATTATCATGTTGTGCACTAGGTTTATTACTGCATATGTGAAACAAAAAAAAGTGAATTATTTCCCTATAGGAGCCACACAGGGGCCCTTTCTGTGGTTTATGTAGTTATTAAAGTGTTAAAAATAGTTCAAATACTGGGAATAAGTGGAAAAAAATTAAATCTAGACAGTAAGACAGTCAGGTTACTCATATTTCAATGTAAAGAAAAAGAATTTAGAAAATATAATTGCATAGAATAATACAAGAAGGTAATTAAAAAACTAAGAAGTTACTTAAAAATTCAAATTCTACTTTAAAATATAGTGTACAAATAGTTTAGTATTTTATTTGTTCATGTAGTACCATATATAATAGTATTTATTTTTAGTATAGTAAAATATAATATTGAGTATTATACACATGTTGTGTCAAACATAATCCTAGATTTATTATTCAGCCCCTAATCTTAATGCCGAATCTAATGGGAATTATTTGATATTTACTTGGTTTAGCATATTTTGTGGAGTTCCACAGGGTTCTATAAAACTGTACCTTTGTACCTATGAGAGTAAAGTTACAGTGATTAACTGGAAAGGGGTTAATCTTTTTAAAGGTTATTTTAAATAAATAAAAAAGTACTTTATAAAAAAAATTAACCTTTAACCTTGTACCATAGGTTTATTACTAATTTATGAAATATAATGCAGAAAATAACAGAATTGATTTGGTAGTTGTTTAGTTGTGCATATTTTATGGAGTCCTACAGGGTTCTATTCTGTGGTTTATGTAGTTATTAAATTGGTTAAGTGTTCAAATACTGGGACTAAGGGGTAGAAATGTAATCTACAAGTTACAAAGTCAGATTACTTTTTTTTTCCTGTTAAAGAATTTCGAACAAAAAAAACAAGTATATTCACTACAGCATATTATAATACAGAACAGTATTTCACTGTTCTGTAAATTATTTGTTATTATTCATTTGGTTTAGAATGATTTTTTGTGTCCCACAGGGTTCTCTTCTGGGGTCAATGAATCTGATGGAGTGCTAAAGTGCCTAAATACAGAGAATAAAGGGTTAAAGATTTTAAAACTTTTTTTATATATATATTTTAAAATGTGCGCACTCCTGACTTCTGTGAATGCAACTAACAAAATTACACTACAAACTAGATTTTTAATGTACACATTTAACATACTCAGTAAAAGAAATCTCAACTCTCCAGTGGCTAAAACTCAAGCTGTCTGGCAGCATTTTGCAACTCTGACATTTAACTCAGCCGCTCGCTTTAGCTTCAGCTTCAGCTGCTACATCATACATGGCAACTCTCCAGAAGCTTCTGATTCATCTTCATCTTCTCTCTTTACTTTGTGTTAAAAACCCTCTCTTTTCATCATGCAATCTGAGGATGTGGAGTTAGAGGTCTCATACTTCAAACTTCAAAGAAGCCCCTGCAAGCTCAGCGAAAGCCCCCGGAAATGATCTTACTCTCCAGGTGCACAAAGCATGACTACACACACACCCACGCCCTGATAACACACTTTAAGGTTTCAGAGACCACCAACCACCAACAGGAGGCAGAAGAGTGCTGGCAAAGAATTCTATATGCTGAAAGAAAACAGTGTGAACAGATTTAATATGTTTAGATGTTATACATACAGCTCTGCCCTGCGATGGATTGGCGGCCTGTCCAGGGTGTATCCTGCCTTCCGCCCGATGCCGGCTGGGATAGGCTCCAGCACCCCCCCGCGACCCTTAATGGATGAAGCGGTTGATAATGACTTGACTTGACTTGACATACAGCTCTGAATACAAATAAGCAACCACTTAAAAACGATGAGTTTCTTTGATTTTACCAAATTGAAAACCTCTGGAATATAATCAAGAGGAAGATGAAAGATCAGAAGCCATCAAACCAAACTGAACTGCTTAAATTTTTGCGCCAGGAGTAAAGCCATAAAGTTATCCAAAAGCAGTGTGTAAGACTGCTGGAGGAGAACATGCCAAGATGCATGATAACTGTGATTAAAAACCAGGGTTATTCCACCAAAAATTGATTTCTGAACTCTTAAAACTTTATTAACATGAACTTGTTTTCTTTGCATTATTTGAGGTCTGAAAGCTCTGCATCTTTTTTGGTAATTTGACCATTTCAAATTTTTTTGCAAATAAATGCTGTAAATGACAATAGTTTTATTTAGAATTTGGGCGAAATGTTGTCTTGTTTGTCATTGCCACAACTAAAGCAATTTTTTAGACAAAATTTACATTGTGTCCAAATTCAATGATGAATTTATCAATAGAAATGCTTAGAGTCAATCTGGCAAGACTATCCACCAAGTATAATTCCTGTCTGTTGATTCTATCTGGGTGCAAGTATTTGTTTTGAATTATAAGTGCATTTAATTAACATAAAAGTGAACTAATTACTGGTACAGCTCATTTTGCTACTATTCCAGGCCCTGCTGGTAATGAGGCCTTTATGAGAACTACTACTTTACACTAAAGAAGAAAAATCCATTTAAACACTCACCTCTGCTCTTCGATATTAATGTGAAAAGGGACTATCCATTCCTAAAGCAGTCTAGCTCTATTAATTTAATTAATTTCATACTTAAATGCTAAAAAATTGCTGAAACTCAGCTAAAAACACAGAGTAAACCCTGCCGATCTGCTGCAGGCCTGTAAGAGGAAGAGCTCCATGTCCACTGGGCTGACTTCCCCATTTTAAACAACCACAGCAGACTTCAAACCAAAGCCTCCTGTAATATTTTCTGTTTTAATATTAAATACAGCAGAGATGGCATGCAGCAACTTCCCTATGAACACCAACAACTTACTCCAAAACAAAGCACCTAAATGAATCTCTAGCATATAAGTGAGTGTGTGTGTGTTTGCGTGTGTGTGTGTGTTTGCGTGTGTGTGTGTGTGAGAGAGAGAGGGCAAAAACCAACTTCCTGAACAATTTTGAGAAGTGTAAAATCATCATGTTCATCGTGTTACCCAGAAACAATTAAATATGTGCATATACAGTGGCTTGCAAACATATTCCATATTTTTCCATATTTTGTGAGACTACATCCATAAAACATAAATATATTTAATTGGACTTTATTGTGAAAGACCAACACAAAAGTGGTATACAATTGAGAAGTGGAAAGATAATTATGCATGGTTCAAAACATTTCTTACAAACCAATTGCATTCAGAAATTGCCTGATGGCTGCTATTGACTAAAAAAAAAGTGTCCACCTGTGTGTAATCTAATCTCAGTACAGATACAGCTGCTCCTTGATGACCTCAGACGTTGGTTTAGAGCAGGGGTGTCCAAACTTTTTTGTTGGGGGCCAGAAGGAGAAATATATTTGAAGTCACGGTCCAAACTCTGTAATAAAACAAATAATGAAATATACCACTTTAAATAATACTTTTTTCCTGATTATTTTATTTACACACCATTTTACTTGACTTCCTATATTTATCTTTGACAGTGTTGTGTAAACTAAGATTTTTCAAATTGATGTTTAATTTCATGATGTCTCTTAATATTAAACTTCTTAATTACGGCAACTTTTAGACTCTTTTGCCTCGTTTTTCTGCTCTAGAAATGCGCACCCTCTCCACTTTTAGACTCTTTTGCCCCGTTTTTCTGCTCTAGAAATGTGCACTCTCTCCGCTTTTAGACTATTTGCCCCGTTTTACTGCGCTAGAAATGCACACTCTCTCCGCTTTTAGACTCTTTTGCCCCGTTTAACTGCACTAGAAATGCGCACTCTCTCCGCTTTTAGACTCTTTTGCCCCGTTTAACTGCACTAGAAATGCTCATTCTCTCCGCTTTTAGACTCTTTGGCCCGTTTTTCTGAGCTAGAAATGTGCACCCTCTCCGACTCGAGACTCTTTGGCCTGTTTTTCTGCACTAGAAATGCGCATCCTCTCCGCTTTTAGACTCTTTGGCCCGTTTTTCTGCGCTAGAAATGCGAACCCTCTCCACTTTTAGACTCTTTTGCCCCGTTTAACTGCGCTAGAAATGCGCACTCTCTCCGCTTTTAGACTCTTTGACTGGTTTCTGACACCTAGCGTTCAAACTTTGAATCTCACATTATAAAACCTGCTTAACAGAGGGCCAACTTTCACTCTATTTCTAAAATATCTCGCGGACACCCCTGGTTTAGAGAATATTGCGAAGAAAACAGCATCTTGAAGTCCAAAGAACACAGCAGACAGGTCAGAAATTAGGTTGTGGAGAGCTTTGAACATCTCAGGGAGCACTGTTCACTTCCATCCATTATCCGGAAATGGAAATTGAGTATGGCACAACTGTAAACCTACAAAGACAAGGCCGCCCACCTAAACTTACAGGCCAAACAAGGAGAGCACTGATCAGAGAAGTAGCCAAAAGGCCCATGGTGACTTTGGACGAAATGTAGAGATCCACAGCTCGGTTGGGGGAAACTATTAGTCGTGTGCTGCACAAATGTGGTCTTTAAGGAGAAGTGGCAAGAAGAAAGCCATTGTTGAAAGCAAACCATAAAAATTCAAATTTTCAGTTTAGCAGAAGCCATGTTGAGGACACAGCTAACATGTGGAACAAGGTGCTGCAAAAAAATGAAGTTTTTGCCCAAAATGCTAAATGCTATGTGTGGCAGAAAATGAACATTGCACATCACTCTGAACACACCATCCCCACTGTGAAACATGGTGGTGGAAGCATCATGCTCTGGGGCTGCTTTTCTTCAGCAGAGACACAGATGTTGATGGAAGTCAGAGTTGATGGGAAGATGGATGGAGATAAATACAGGGCAAGCTTGGTAGAAAACCTGTTGGGAGTAGGGGTGGGCAATATTATATCGTATACAATATATCGTGACACAGAAATATCATGATATTAAAAATCCATATCGTGATAATAGGGCTGTTCTGTCTTAAAAGTAGTCTATTATTTACTGTGAAGCTTTAGGTGTATTTATTGTATAATTGTTTTAGTTTGTAGTTTATTTGCATGCGCTAAATATTCTGCAGTAATATTTGCTGCATTATATTATTTAATGCTATGATTTTTTTTGCTACATTATGATTAAACTCTTATACTATTATACTATATTCCTGAAATGAATGAATTATTTTAGTTTTCCTATATCGCCAAGTATATCGTTATCGCAAAAATACCCTGAAATATCGTGATATTATTTTAGAGCCATATCGCCCACCCCTAGTTGGGAGTCTGCAAAAGACTTGAGACTGGGGCGGAGTTTCCTTCCAGCAAGACAACGACCCTTAGCATAAAGCCAGGGCTACAATGGAATGGTTTAAGACAAAACACAGTCAAAGTCCAGACTTAAACCCAGTCAAAAACTAAAGCTCTAAAGATCTGAAAACTGCTGTTCACAAACGCTCTCCAGCTAATCTGAATGAGCTTGAGCTGTTTTGCAAAAAAGAATGGGCAGAAATTTCACTCACCAGATGTGCAAAGCTGGTGGAGACCTACCCTAAAAGACTTGCAGCTGTAATTGCAGCAAAAGGTGGTTCCACAAATTTTTGCTTATTATACATTTTTCAGTTTTTTATTTGTAAAAAATGAATCATTATAATTACAATAATTGTATTTCCCCTTCACAATTGTATACCACTTTGTGTTGGTCTTTCCCATTAAATTCCAATGAAATATATTTATGTTTGTAAATGTAATGTGAAAAAACATGGAACAGTTCAAGGAGTATGAATACTTTTGCAAGCCACTGTATAGCTTATAAACCAAGATGCCAGTTTAGTTACACCCACAATTTTATTATTAACACAAACACTTACAAGGCAGGTGAACTCCCCAGTCTATAATTAGTGCCTGTGGGCCATCTGCTTATCAGCCCTCCTCTGCCTCATCCATCAATCAAGGGACCACCATGACACCACTGCTGACCAGACAACGTGTCAATATGTTACTACAAATATACTAGACGCTGTGTTCTGCTTTAAAAGCTTTATACATCAGAATGAGACAGAACCCACACAAAGATATCTGCTTTCTTACAACATTGCACCAATGTTGTCCAAAGGTTGCACTATTCTTTTATCAATAAAGCTTATCATTCAATTACAATCAATGGGATGGATTGTTATTATTAATCTCTCCTCAAAACTCACCTTTTCAGATCTGCTTTCAATGCATGATGCAACATTTCTATGTGCCTCTCCTTTTTCCTCTCCTCTCCTTTTCTTCTTCTGTTTTTAACTTATTAAATTTTAAATTTTCTATCTATTATGCATTGATTGTTTTGCTCTATTGATTTCTACTGTATAGTATTGATGATGTTGATGATGATGATGACGAGACATGCAAGACGTCTGGTATGTCCTGTTACACATGTATCATACACTATTTCTGTAAAGTACCATTCAAAAATTTGAAAACACCTCTCATTTAATAGTAAATTAACACTGAAATCATTCAGACCACATAAAAGACCACATAAGGAATCAGGTAGTAAACCTAAATAAAGGGTTAAACAAACCCAAATACTCTCTTATCTGGGGTTCTATTAACTTGTTGTTTCTGAGGCTGGTAACTCTGATAAACTTATTCTGTGCAACAGAAGATACTCTTGGTCTTCCTTTCCTGGAGCGGTCCTGATAAGAGCCGGTTTCATCATAACGTTTTTGATAGTCTTTGCGGTGACTGCACTTGAGGATACTTTCAAAGTTCTTGAAATGTTTCACATTTATTGACCTTCATTTCATGAAGTAATTTTTTTCTTTACTTAGTTGAGTAGTTCTTGCCATAACATGGATTAGAACATTACTCAAATATTATGCTCTCAAACACATTAAAGGGGCACTAAACCCCCTGTTTTTTTTGGACGGGGCACTGAGTGATGTATGGGTTTAGAGGCAGGTCAGGAGGGAGGAGAGCTGATTGGCTGAGCTGCAGCAGCAGCAGTGTTACCCTAATAACACTGAGATCCAGATAGTTGGACGTCAGCAGGGGGGCGGTACTACTGAATAATTGATTTGCATATCGTGATGTGTTTGCATACCAAAGTACATTAAAACATCATTTACGCTTATTACATAATTGAGCCTGAGACGGTGCTGCAGAGGCAGAGAGAGATGAACACAATTAAAGCAAATTTAAGCAGGATATTTCAACACATTTCAGGTATTAATGGACAAAATATGGTTAATAATATGGTCATGGCTTTTTAAGAGGCAAGTAATTAGCTCTTTACAAGTTTAGCACAGCTGGTAACTTAAAGCCTGAATTCCAGGTGACTCTACCTCATAAAAGCTGACTGAAAAAAATGCAGCCAAGATGTGCACAGCTGTATATATCTAAGCAAGCTGTGCTGCTTTAAACAATCTAAAATATAAAACATATTCTTGATTGTTTAAAACACTTTTTGTTAACTAAATAATTCCATGTTTTTAGTATTTCTGTATATTGCAGGAATGCATGCATGTACAGCATTTTTGTCCATATAGGTCTTTTACACACTTAAAAAACCACCACAGTCAGGTCACTACTGTCATTTCAGCTCCACATATTTACTCATATGTAATGCACATATAATGATGCAACGGGATTTCCCACAAAGCGGATTTTCATTATGTACTTGAGGATAAACTGAGCTTATAAACGCACTTCCCAGCAAGCAGCCCACGCGCTTCAGCTGCCCACGCGCTGCGGGGGTTTCTTCACGAATTCTACACCCGTATTCAGACAAGCCCCGCCCACCTGCGCTAGGATTGGCCAGTCCTTCTCTTACAACCAGCCCGCTGATTGGCTTTACAGACCTTTCCTTTCCTTTATCTTAGGCTGTGTCCCAATTGCATCCCACACACTAATTATATGAGATATATAGCCTACTATATACTGATCTTAATAATGCAGGATTTATCATGGTAAAACACAAAATATTAATGAACAAAGCCGTTTTTATATTTAACTTTAACAATTTTACCTATAAAACATACTTCATACTCAAAAACTGGATGTTATTATTAATAATTAGTAAACTGCACAATTGGGACACCGCCTTAGAGTAAAGGCTGTAGAACAGCTTGTTCTTTATTCTGGTCCAGCAGTAGCTGTGAAAGGTTAATTAGTGTAATTAGTAGGGTTGAAACAGGTGTGTGAACCCAGCAGGGAAGAAGTGCAGTGGTACTGCACTGGACATGAATCAAGAAGCACTACTTTTTAAGAATATTAGTGATAGAATAGTTCTGCACTAGTAGCTGCTTGTAATACGATTTTCTAATCAATAAAACTCAAAGCTTACAGTTTTTTTTAAATATTATAAGACAATCAGTTTTATTTAGGTATATTGACCAAGTATGTAACATATAGCTTGCTATTGCTATAACTTTGCATTGTGTGTGCAAAATATGTTTGAAAAATAATACAAATATAAAATATATAAACATATATATATATATATATATAAACCAACAGTATAAACTCTATAGATTTGGCTTAAATGCTCCATATATAAACCCATTCATTTATTAAATTTTAAATTTTCTATCTATTATGCATTGATTGTTTTGCTCTATTGATTTCTACTGTATAGTATTGATGATGTTGATGATGAGAGCTTGTTCTTTATTCTGGTCCAGCAGTAGCTGTGAAAGGTTAATTAGTGTAATTAGTAGAGTTGAAACAGGTGTGTGAACCCAGCAGGGAAGAAGTGCAGTGGTACTGCACTGGACATGAATCAAGAAGCACTACTTTTTAAGAATATTAATGATAAAATAGTTCTGCACTAGTAGCTGCTTGTAATACGATTTTCTAATCAATAAAACTCAAAGCTTACAGTTTTTTTTAAATATTATAAGACAATCAGTTTTATTTAGGTATATTGACTAGTACGCTAAGGAAATACACAAACGATTGGAAAATTCAATATGTATCTCCATTACAGCAACTTTACAGGAGAGAGAAAGAGATATACCCTTCTTTACTGTCAGCGGAAGTGCATGTAACAAAAAAAAGAAAAACAATTGACACAGTTAAAGGAACAATTTGTGTGCTCAAATGATGTCATAAACTAAAAATCAACAAAATTTAGACAACTCTACATGTTTTTAAAATACATTTTGACCTACATTTTGTGGTCATTTATTTATTTCCCTAACATTTGTAGATAAAGTAATGCATATGTGGCACTATAAACCTATACAATTCATAATGCATATTTTATGACAATTTCCAAGCTCTACATCAATATAGTTTTTTGTTGGCTACTGTAGCCTTAAGACATTATCGCTTTTTCTGGGTTTCAGTTCTGTCTTATGCCCAACACCCCTTATTACCTAAAATAAAATATTTTTTATAGGCTTTTAAGCTTAGTTTCCAGATTTAGATACAATAGACTAAAAAAATTGACCAGCATAGGGTATGTTTTCTCTGGATAACCAGCTGGATATTTTGTAGGGAATACATACCAATTTTAAATTACTCTTTAAAAAAGAGAACAATTAATTAACTGATTCAATTAGTTATAAAACATTATAAAACAGGACACAACATCAGTATTATTTTTGGTAAAATCTTTTTATCCTCTTTTTATTAAGTTTTTATCCTCAGGTCAGAGCTGGATTGTGGAGTGCTTGCCCACTTCCTATTGCCACTGCTGTATCAGAAAATGACTGCAAACTGTTAGAGGGAACCTGCGAGTGAGTCCTCAATGAATGGGGTGAATGGAGCTAGAAAGTTAAAAACTCAAATAAAAAATATGAATAAACGACCTGTCAGGGATATTCCTTTAATTTAGAAGTAGAATAAAGTACTTCGATAAAAAGCAAAGACAACTTATCTGTATCTGTTTTGTTCAATTAAAGACAATATCATTTCTGCTACAGATCAAACTTACAATGCTTATAAGTTTTAACTATGTTAAAATGTTTTAAAATTTAGGTATTCGGTACTAAAACATTTGATATCATTCTGTGTTGAGGCAGTTAATATATTTTTAGTATAAAAATCAACAAACGTGATAATGTAAATGTATTGTATCTTTTATTATTATTATTAGTAGTAGTAGTAGTATTATTAGTATTGCTATACTCCTTATATTATACTACATTGTTCCATTGCATACCAAGTATGTAACATATAGCTTGCTATTGCTATAACTTTGCATTGTGTGTGCAAAATATGTTTGAAAAATAATACAAATATAAAATATATAAACATATATATATATATATATATATATATATATATATATATATATATATATATATATATATATATATATATATATATATATATATATAAACCAACAGTATAAACTCTATAGATTTGGCTTAAATGCTCCATATATAAACCCATTAATTTTGGACCGGCTCTTTCGCGCCCCCTGGTGGTCCTTTCTCTCTCTCTCTTTCTTCAGAGATTCTCTGGTTCTGCTTTCCTTCAGCACCTGTTTAATATGTGCGCGGTATACGCCAATCAGAGCGCAGAGGGTGGGATACTATCAACCAATCGTAACGCAGGAGAGGCGGGGCTTTGTCTGAAAACGGGCGGGAAAAGAACAAAATACATAAAACCCGCCGGCAGTGGGGCGGTGGTGAGATTCCTCCTTACGTCAGCGAGCGTGACGTCGCGCGGGGAGGCGAATTTCCCCTCGTTTTATTTATTTATTTGTCTTTTTATTTTTTTTATTTCGCCTTTAAATATTCGGCTCAGGGCTCGAAATGGGTTTTTCAGCGACGGCTTCAGTTCTCACATGAGGAGGAGAAGAAAGAGCGCGGACGGCCATTATTTTTATCATTATTATTATTATCATTACCGCCCCCACATCCATCCAGCCTAACCCAGCCAAGCCCAGCCTAACCCGGTCCAGTACCATGATGACAGGCGTGTGAAGTTCCCCAGCTGCCCATCTCTCCCTCCGTCTCTCTATCCGCCGCGGTCTCGAGGTGAGTAGGTCTTGTGTTATATGTGTGTATTTTGTGTGTTTTAGGAATTTTCCGGCGACGCCCTGTCGATTTTATTCGAGTTTATTATTTTATTTAGCTATTTTACAAGAATAAGTCAGTTGTGGTTCCTAAAATCGCTAATATTATAAAACAACTTAAATTAAATCAAAGCAAAAGTGAATAAAAGTGAGATAGACGTCGTCATACTTACAGGACGCTTTTACACGGCTTTTTCTCTCAGTCTGCAGCTTTAAGCAGCTTTGCAGCAGTATCCTCTCTCTCTCTCTCTCCCTCTGCATCCCTCCCTCCCTGCCTGCAGCACCAGCAGCAGCAGCAGGCTATAGAGCCAGAGTCAGGCAGCTGGCTAGCAGCACATCTTCAGTATCAGCAAAATACACAGATAAAAAAATAATAAAATATATCATGTAAATAAATAATAAAATAAATAAATTAAAAAGCTGAATTCCACAAAACACAGAATCGTAGCTAGGAAAAAGTCTCCTCAAATCCTAACCATAAATCCTAGCTTACTAACAAGCGCTATCTTCAGCATTAGCTACTGTATTTACTTTATTTAATCCACTAAACTCTCTTTTTTAAAGATAAACCGGTAAATCCTTTCCACACTAAAAGCACCAAAAGGCAAAACAAAACCCAACAAATGTCCTAAAAAATCCCAAATCCTAAATCAAAGGCAGAGACTGAAGCTAGCCGGTGTAGCTTTTTTACTTGCACACGAAGAGTCTCCACTGGCGCATGGCTGAGGAGATAAGCTTGGTTAGATGGTGCAGATCCAGCAGGCTGACATGTTTGTGTTAGTTAACCAACCTAACCTAGTTAACTCACCACTGTACTCCACTGTAGTAGCTGTTTAATGAAGACAATTCTCAGTTGTTTTAATTGTACAGTAGGCTAAGTGTAGTGTACACTCTGACATCAGGGAGCCCAAAGTTATTTTGTATTGCAACCAAGCTTACAGAGATCCACAATTTATTATCTAAATTCCCCTAATGTGTGGCAAACCATTTTAGCCAAAACTGATGGCAATAAAAAAAAAAAAGTTATAATTTTTTAAAACTCAGGGTATGGATAAAGTTTTTTTTTTTTTTTTTTTACTATTTAAGCTCTCAGTTTAGATATCAGCTTATGATTAATTTTTACTAGAAATAGTAAAAAACTAACCAACAGTATCCTTAGTATATTGTTGACCAGTGATAAATTACCATCTTATTTATTTTATTACATATAATATACAGCTCTGGAAAAAAAGACCACTTAAAATGATAATTTCTTTTTATTTTTTTACCAAATTGAAAACCTCTGGAATATAATCAAGAGAAAGATGGATGATCACAAGCCATCAAACCAAACTGAACTGCTTGAATTTTTGCACCAGGAGTGGCTTAAAGTTATTCAAAAGCAGTATGTAAGCCTCGTGGAGGAGAACATGCCAAGACGCATGAAAACTGTGATTAAAAAACAGTGAATTCTGACCTCTTAAAACTTATTTTCTTTGCATTATTTGATGTCTAAAAGCTCTGCATCTTTTTTGTTAATTCAGCCATTTCTCATTTTCTGCAAATGAATGCTTTATAGAATTTTAGAATAAAAAAAATAATTTTACTCCAACGTATGTGATATACAGCTCTGGAAATAAATAAGAGACCACTTTAGTTTCTGAATCAGTTTCTCTGATTTTGCTATTCATAGGTATATGTTTGAGAAAAATGAACATTGTTGTTTTTTTCTATAAACTACAGACACCTTTTCTCCCAAATACATTTACAATATGTGCAAATTATAACAGTATATTCTTTAAAATTTTAAAAGGTTCTTCACACTAACAAATCACTTTGCTGATGTTGTGCTTTTGAGAGTGGATTTCCAAATTGGCCCTCAGGGAATCCACTGATGGTCCATATTTGTCTCTGTCCATATGTGTCTCTAGTTAGGATTGAACAGAAACCTGGATTCTCTTAGGATCAGTTTGTAATACCTTTTGTGATGCGTACATATAAGCTTGTTTCATAATAAAGATTAATGAACCATCTGGCCACATTGGGTTTAATATGAATCTCATTTTTTGCTCAAAAAAACGGTTCTATTTATTACTTTATTTGGATGGTCCATTTATAGATGCCTCTAGATGCTCAACAAACATTCAGCTGCATGTCTATTAAATGCAAGTGAACTCTAAGGCAAATCTAAATAATTCTCTTTTAAAGGTAATGCTACACTTAACTCTAACCCTAACTCTACTCTAAAAATTTTAGAGTTAGGCTTAGGGTTAAACTTAGGGTTATGGTTATGGTTTTGGTAAGGGTTAGGTTTAGGGTTGATTCATTGTTGAGGTTAGACTAGTTCTATAGAGAATCAAGTTCGAATCGAGTTAAGTTCCATTTAATTGACATTTAGTTGAATGTTAGTTAAGGATCTATGAGGCATCTATACCATTCTAGACCATTTAAATAAAGTGTTACCTGGTTCTATTTAAACCTGCAAAATGTTAACTGACTTGTATTTTAAGTTGGTTTTTGTATTATTAATTCCTATTATTAAACTCTTTACACTCTTGAGCTATTATCCAGCTATTTATCCCTCTCCAGAAAGAGCAGGTTATTCAGGTTATTTATTATAACAAGAACTGTCTACACATTTGAATGGTTACATATATATTTGAAATCTTTACTAAACATCCATTGAACAACTCATTTTTGTTTTATCTTCCTCTAAGACTCCATAAAGAACAATGCCTGAGCAGAGCAACGATTACCGGGTGGTGGTGTTTGGGGCCGGAGGAGTCGGGAAGAGTTCCCTGGTTCTGCGGTTTGTGAAGGGAACCTTCCGGGAGAGCTACATCCCCACCATCGAGGACACCTACAGGCAGGTAATCAGTTGCGACAAGAGCATCTGCACACTGCAGATCACCGACACCACGGGCAGCCACCAGTTCCCTGCCATGCAGCGTCTGTCCATTTCCAAGGGACACGCCTTCATCTTGGTCTACTCCATCACCAGCAAGCAGTCCCTGGAGGAGCTGAAGCCCATATTCGAGCAGATCTGTCAGATCAAAGGCGATGTAGAGAGCATCCCAATCATGCTGGTAGGCAACAAGAATGACGAGACCAGCGGCCGCGAGGTGGAAAGCAGCGACGGCGAGGCGCTGTCCAAGAGGTGGAAGTGCGCCTTCATGGAGACGTCCGCCAAGACAAACCACAACGTGAAGGAGCTCTTTCAGGAGCTGCTCAACTTAGAGAAGCGCAGGACTGTCAGCCTCCAGATTGACGGCAAAAAGAACAAGCAACAGAAACGAGCCGAGAAGCTCAAGGGCAAGTGTGTAGTTATGTAAAGAGAAGAAACCTGGTGTCTGCACTCTGGGTTCAGCCAGAATCCAAGAACGAACAGATTTTCATGACCAGTCATGAGCAGTTCTGGCTAACATTGTTTACACGAAAAGAGGGACGCATGCTAAACCATGACACATTTCCCTGGACTGGTGATGCAGCGAGTGAAAGGATGGTTGGCTATTAAGCCGGACCTCACCAACACTCCAAACACTCACTCACACATTAGCAACAACAGTTTACAGAGAAAACCCTGGGGAACATTCTCAGCTTCAGTCACTTTCCACTAAGTGATGCTTCAAAAGACATGATAACCCATGCTCATCAGTGGGTGGATTCAGTTTTACCCACTGATGCAAGTTTGCACCAGACCTTAGCACCCAACAGCAGTACTTAGTGCTTGGCAACTTCTCTCATTCTCCAAAGACTGCACAGTTCAATTCCAGGTAACTTAAAAAAGGTCCATTGATTGACACCACTAACCACCAACTGTGAATATGAAGGAATAATATAAGCTAGTCACAGTGTGAGAAAGATCATTTTGACACATTCAAAGAGGACTGTCAGAAATGTTGCCCTCAAGATCAGTGCCACAAAAAGCAATATGTGTGCATGTTGCTCCAGTCCAGCATCACACTATAGAAGATAGAGTACTACTGATGTAATATGATATTAAAATCAGCTGCATGGTGGAAATAAAAATGCTAAACAGCTGAAAAGTAATGCAGAGACAGACAATTGCGTTGATATTCCATATACAGCTAATACAGTTCTTATAGTACTGTACTGTAACACAATATTCTGCTTTTATTGGCTTTACTTACAGAAAGTCATTTAACTCAAAAAAAGAAGAAACAGATCATAATATCTAATATTTTATTATTATGCTCTAAGCTATGACATTCCAAACCTTTGCCTGTGAAGTAAGTAAATAAATACTTAAGATAAACAATATATTTATTGCTGTAAAGTAATTATTTAGTATTCTGATAGCTTATTTAGAGAGTAACTAGTTTTAACAACTAACTGTCCAAATATATATAAGGTTGCGTTCACACAGCAAGTTAAAGTGGCCCAAATCCGGGGGTCATTATCTTTTGCAGAATTAAAATCCGATATATACTTAATACTCAAAAATGTGACTCAGTCTAAACAACCATATTAGAATTCATGCAAATTTTACGTCAGTGAATCTCAACATTAGATAACGAGAAGAGAAAATGAACAACAGCAGTGAGGGAGGGTCTTAGTGGTGACATAGTGAGGTAGCAAAAATAATATATATGTAAGGGGGATGTTTCTGCTAAATTAGACAAATTAAACAGCTTCTACGGCATTAATCTTTTATTTATTAGAAGTTTTTAAAGAAATAGCTAAACACGGACTCAGAAGGAGGACATGGCTATAATGTCAAAGGAAAATAAAAATCTTAACTAAGAAACCAAAGGATGCGTGGTCAAATAACAAAACACATTCTCAGTTTTAAGCCCAGCTCCTGTGTCCTGTGATGCTGAACAAAACGAAACCAAAACTTCACATGAAGCTCTGTGGTTTTGTGTGTTATTTTGATTGGTCAAATTAAAAAGATGGATAACAAAGGTAACAGCCTAACAAAACATTGGATTTTGTAGGAAAATCAGATTTAGGTGACTTTACCTGCTGTATGAACATAGCCTAACTATCCTATTAACCTTCATGGATTCTTATACACACACGACAATTATTAGAATTTATTTTCTGTATTTATTTATTTATTTATTTATTATTATTCAGAAAGTGTCCTTTTTGCAAGTGGAGCATGATGGTAATCTTGGACATAGTTTGAATGGATGGAACCTATAGACCTAGGAAGTATTTAGTGGCAGGATTGCGTGATTGTAGCAGCTTCAAATACTAGCTTCAAATAATAGCTGCTCAAAGCTAACACACACAAAAAGCTCTGTAATTTTCCTACACCATACTTAACAAGCAACCCAGTATGTTTTCCATATACCCAAGTCAAATATCAACCAAGTACAACCTTTTGACTGGAATTACTATTATGTGTATATTTTAGCATGATGGGTCTTGTAATTATAATGGTAGAATCTGGCTTTTCCAGCTAGCCTATATTGCTGCTTTGGCTGTCTTTCTCTACATCGGTACTGTACTGCTCACAGTATGACAGTAAAAAAGCTATCTATCTGTTATTAAGTGCTGTTTTGTCACAGGAATGTCACTAATATGGATGTAATCAGAAGAAGTAAAAGAATGCCGAATAGACCTCTCCATAGTGAAAGTGCTGTAGACAACCAGACAACTATTTCCAAAAAAAATGTCTTTAGCTGTTGGCACAGCAGCTGTGCCGGTAAGAGTTGGTGGCGTTTATTACTTTGGCGGGGGGATGTGCTTAGATTCAGTGCTGAAGTTACTCAAGCCTGTTTGTTATGCCAGAATTGTAAAACAAATGTAATACTGTTTTAATGAAATGCCTGTAAAACATGTGTGCCTAAAAGTTTATATATTATTGTATATATTCTACAAGTCACAAAAATAAAGAAAGTTCTGCATTTCCTGAATCTGAAATATTTCTTTACCACAAGCTAGGAAATACTGTACACTATGGGGTAAAGTTTGGGACACCTGCTGATTTATTGTTTCTTCTGAAATCAAGAGAATCAAAAAAAGAAGTTATTCTGCTTTTGCTGGAGTAACTCTTTACTCTACTCCAGAAAAGAAGGTGATGGTTGGTGATGGTTAAAAGAAAGTAAAAATTAATCAGTAGCATTTGTAGCTGGTCTCTGTTGACACAGATTCAATACAGAGCTGATCTTACTTCTTCAAAAACTTCTAAATTCATAAAATGTCTGTTGGGATTTTAGTGAAGCTCTAAGTATTAATGTCTAAAAGCAGTGGGTTGTTTAAGGATGTGCCCTTTGGTGATGGCTAAAAAAAATAGCAAAAAAGTGAAAAGGATACTTTTTTATTGCAGAACAACTTGTTTGTTTTAAGTCATATTGCAAAGTTGTGGCTAGAAAGCCATCATCTGAAAGATTGAAAGGCTCAAAAATGATATTGCAAAGTTTTCTTTAATATATATATATTTTTTTTAGCAGCGGCCACAGACTCAAACTTGTTAGTTTGTCTACTATGTTATAATTGTGTTCATCTTTAAAAAGCAAGACGAGATCTGTTAATTTAGATCTGTTAATTTATTCACAGGTATAAAAGATAACCTGTAAAAGTCTGTACGTTTTTTTTTTTTTTCGTTTCTATAAAAAAAATCATTTTAAAACATCCCAATAATTTTTACTTTGTACTACAGTGCTGTATCAGTGCAAAACAGTCTAGCTGCTGATTGTAATCACTGCGACTAGGCAACAGATGACACTGGCTCAACAGTGGATCTGCAGTTTTTACCCAGTGGTATCTTTATGAGATGCTGAAGATACCTGCCAAAGTGCGGCATCTGATTGTTGCTTTAAGCTAATGGGATTAGATGCTAAACAGGCAGCGCTGCTGCTGCTATTTAATAATAACATTCAGTCTGTCTGCAGTGGAACAGAGATGGTTCTGAGAAGAGCTGCATATCTCGCCATGTGTTACACTCAATCAATCCACATACAGTGCTAAAAAGTAAGTTTCACAATATAGTTTAATATCCCACAGCCCACAGACACTTTGATTATATGTGTTGTTTGTTTATTCAGTGCTGACAGAGGCCTTGATGTGTATATTATAATACTAGTGGACAGCCATGTCCTGAAAGCTCTGATGAAGGTGCTTAATTAGTTTAGGCCGTGCAAATTCGATTAGCACATTTCCCAGAAAGTTGGGCCTAATGGCTGGATACACTTTAAAACAGCTACAGATACAGATACAAAACTCACAACCAGTGGAAATGATTGGCACATAACCAACACACACATGCTCATTCATAATCAAGTAAGTAAATAGTATCCATCTCTTGTTGGACAACTTAACTGTCTCTACTTTTCATGCAGCATTCTACACAACTTTAAGTAATTTTAAAGTATTGTTATGATCTGCCCTAGAACTGTGTGATTGCTTTTTAGAATAAAAAAAAACTGATGATATCTAAAGAAGACAAAGGATATTTGCAGCTGTATTAAAGATAAAACTCTCAGGAGTTTAAGCAGAAAATGGGGATTGTGGTATCCATAATGAATGACAAATATGTATGTACTTATTGTACTTCATTACTGTACTTAAGAATGTATGTATTAGAGTTTAAAAGGTTTGTGCTTTATCCAAACTAAACTGAACATTTAAGAATTTAAGAAACTTCTCAGAGTAAAAATAGGCAGGATTTGGAATTGGAATTTCAATAACAGTACAACTTTTTTTTATCATAAAGTTCTCACCAATATACAGCTCCGGAAAAAAAATAAGATCCTTCAGTTTCTGAATCAGTTTATCTGAATTTGCTATTTATAGGTATATATTTAAATAAATTTAACATTGTTGTTTTATTCTATAAACTACAAACAACATTTTTCACAAATTCTAAATAAAAATATTGTCATAAATATTGGCATTTATTTGCAGAAAATGAATAATGGCTGTGATAACTAAAAATATGCAGAGCTTTCAGACCTCAAATAATGCAAAGAAAAGTTTATATTCATAAAGTTCGAAAATTAATTTTTGGTGAAATAAACCTGGTTTTTAATCACTGTTTTAATGCATCTTGGCATGTTCTCCTACACCAGTTTTACACACTGCTTCTGGATAACTTTACGCCATTCCTGGGGCAAACATTTTAGCAGTTCAGCTTGGTTTGATGGCTTGTGATCACCCATCTTCCTCTTGATTTCATTTCAGAGGTTTTCAATTTGGTAAAATCAAAGAAACTCATCATTTTAAGTGGTCTTTTATTTTCTTCCAGATCTGTATGTGGGCTGAGGTCTGAAGTTAAGAATAGTGATTCCATGACTAAGATATGTGGAGATGAGTCTCTAGTTCAGTTGTTCTAAAGGCTATGAGAAACTATCCTTACTCAAACAGATGACTGTTCAGACTAAATGTGACTAACCAGCCTGCGTAGCTCATTACTGCAGAGTGAAGTGGCTTAGACAACATAATAGAGCACCTGCCAGCACTCACTCACCGTGCTGCCTGTGAAGCCTCTTTATGACCATGTTCTTTTTATACAGCTTTGAGCCAGTGTACATTAATGTGGTGAGAAACAAACACCAGTCTGAATGAGGCCTACATGTAGTGACAGTATCACATGCTAATGCAAGATAGAACCAAACAGCCTTACACAAAATGAATACAGCATACACATAGCTTTACTGCCAGCTTAGACTTCATGAGGCCTCATCACTTGTCTAGAAGAGTTAATAAAATGTAAACAGTGATTAGAATAAGAAGTTAATAGAGTTTGTGGATTAAACAGTGATAATTATTCTAGGTCAAGATGATTTTAGAGATGCAAAATTCTGTTTTTTAGCCTCCCTATAAGCATAATAAAATATTTGTATTAGGATTCTATAGCTATAGCTGAAGGTATAGGTAGCTATTAGCTGTGCTGTAGGTGTAGCTAGATATTAGCTGTGCTGTTGGTGTAGCTAGATATCAGCTGTGCTGTAGATGTAGCTAGATATTAGCTTTGCTGTTGGTGTAGCTAGATATCAGCTGTGCTGTAGGTGTAACTAGATATTAGCTGTGCTGTTGGTGTAGCTAGATATCAGCTGTGCTGTAGATGTAGCTAGATATTAGCTGTGCTGTTGGTGTAGCTAGATATCAGCTGTGCTGTAGGTGTAGCTAGATATTAGCTGTGCTGTTGGTGTAGCTAGATATTAGCTGGGCTGAAGGTATAGGTAGCTATTAGCTGTGCTGTAGGTGTAGCTAGATATCACCTGTGCTGTAGGTGTAGCTAGATATCAGCTGGGCTGAAGGTATAGGTAGCTATTAGCTGTGCTGTAGGTGTAGCTAGATATTAGCTGGGCTGAAGGTATAGGTAGCTATTAGCTGTGCTGTAGGTGTAGCTAGATATTAGCTGGGCTGAAGGTATAGGTAGCTATTAGCTGTGCTGTAGGTGTAGCTAGATTTCACCTGTGCTGTAGGTGTAGCTAGATATCAGCTGGGCTGAAGATAAAGGTAGCTATTAGCTGAGCTGTAGGTGTTACTAGATATCAACTGTGCTGTAGGTGTAGCTAGACATTAGATGTGCTGTAGGTATAACTAGACATTAGCTGTGCTGTGGCTGTAGCTAGCTAGCTTTTAGCTGTGCTGTAAGTATAACTAGACATTAGCTGTGCTGTGGCTGTAGCTAGCTAGCTTTTAGCTGTGCTGTAAGTATAACTAGACATTAGCTGTGCTGTGGCTGTAGCTAGCTAGCTTTTAGCTGTGTTGTAAGTATAACTAAACATTAGAAGTGCTGTGGGTGTAGGTTACTAGATTGCCGCTAGCCCGACGCTCCATGCCCGGGTGCCGAGGACGCGAATGCGGCTAGCACTATGCTTCAAGCCAGGGTGCCGAGTGCGCGAATGCCGCTGGCCCGACGCTCCATGCACGTGTGCCGAGGACGCGAATGCCGCTAGCACGATGCTCCGAGCCCAGGTGCCGGGGACGCGATTGCTGCTAGTCCGACGATTCAAGCCCTGGTATCAATGACGCTAATGCCGCTAGCCCGACGCTCCAAGCCCGGGTGCCGGGGACGCGAATGCGAATGTCGCTAACCCTAAGCTCTAAGTCCCGGTGTCAGGGACGAGATTTCCGCTAGCCCGACGCTCCATGCCCGGGTTCAGGGGACGCGAATGCCGCTTCGTGCTACTTCAAGTGTTCGCCCACAGCAGGTACTATTTAGGTGGTGAGTCTCAGCACTACAGTGACATTGGCCTAGTTTTGCAAACTTAAAAACAATAAAGTTGGTTTGAAATTATTTAAGACTACCTAAGAAATGATTTGTGTGTTTATAAATGTTTGTAAATGTATATATGTACTACAACCTGCTATAGAATTTATGTCAGTAATAGTCAATTGTAGCACAGGTGGTAAAGTAAATTCTTACTTTTTTTCTTCTTATAACAGAAACTGATTATTTTTTTTCTTATGAAGAAACATATTTTTTAAGTAAAGCAATGTAGTGAAGCGCTCATGTGATTTTATTTAATTTTTTTTTAAATCACCAAGAATGTTTTGTGGGTTATACTTATACATATAGTGTAACATATTTGTAATATCCAAAAATGATGTTTTAGGTTTAGTAAACTTGAATCGTTAACCTTGAGATTTCATAATAATCGTTAAAAAGCTTTATTATATTATTATAGACTGAAATAACAAAACATTTTAAATGTTGTTATAAATATTATTGCATTTAAGAGATAGAGTAACAGTTTTATAGGTGTCTATATGCAGGCTAGATACAGTATTAGGCTGCATGTGAAATAGTATTTTGTAGAGAACCTTACAGCAGACCTGTATTTGTCTTCACAGTTTATAATGTAATGTAATTTTGTGTAAAGCTACACAAAATAGCGATACATGTATCATTTTTCTTTGGTTTGATATTTGCCTTCCAGCACATTTCTTTTGAACTTTTGATTTAGCAAGTTTCAAATTGTATTATTTCACATGCATTTCACATCAGAAACCTCTAAATAACAATTTTGCATTTAAATAGTTCAATTATTTACCTATTTTGAGAATTTACTTTTACTTATATATTTTTTTATTACTTTTAAAGCCATGCTCAGTATTCAGTGTATTATAAATTCACCTCTGGCCTTTTCCTCTTCAGTTTGGTCCAGCATGTTAAATCACAACTGGCAATTAAATCCATATCAGAGTGTTAATTATGGCCGGCATTAGCCTGCAGCGCATCCACAGGCCAAATCTCAAGTGTCTCAAAGCACTAAATCTGTCTGTAAATGCTTGTCTGGCCACTTCAGTGTCAAAACAACCACAATGGACCCTCCATCACTTCACCCTCTCTCTCTCTCTCTCTCTCTCTCTCTCTCTCTCTCCCCCCTCTGTTTTTCTCTCGCTCCCTCTCTGTGTAATCTGATTTGAATAATTCAAAGACCGGGCCATGCAGAGACTGCTCATCTCTGTGTGTGTGTATGTGTGTGCACGCATGTGTGTGTGTGTTGCATAATGCAATTTCTTGCGTCAATCTCACTCGTTTATATCTTCGCTGAATTGACCTCTTCTCTCTCCGCATGAAGGTGAAGTTTATTTTCGGTTGATTTATTACTACTCAGGAGAGTCTATTGATACAGAAATACAGAAATGACTGTCAACCACAGTTACCATTCCAGCCCTGTTTTCATTGCAGCTCCAACAAGTACGAAGTAAACAGTGTTAAAGATTCAAAACATACCCGTTCACTCTCCCACTCTGTAAAGTCCATATGAACTCATCATCAAAAAAAATAGTTGCACACAGAAAGAAGTGTTTAATGGCGATTCTAGTCAAAAAGAAGGTAAAAGTTACCAGGGACAATAAATGATAAAACATTTGGACTAATATGGGAAACTATATATTTATTGAGCTACACAATACATAAGTCTTGCAATAATCCATCCAAGGCAGTTCAAATGTTCTCATGCAGTTCCTGCAGATTTTGCAGTAGAGGTGTGTATGAGTGCAGATAGCATCGCAGATCTCCTCTACATGTGAAGTCAGACTCCGCCTCTTTTCGAACTGCTGCTGATGCAGCATTGCCGAGTAGCATCACAGCATGCTCGGAGGAAAGCGCAGCAACTCTGTTCCTATACATCAGCTCACAGGCGCTTTATGCTGATCCACATCACCCTAGGAGTGATGAGGGGAAAGAATGCCATCTACCCACCCAGAGAGAGCAAGGCCAATTGTGCTTTCTCAGGGCTCCGGTAGCCGATGCTTGCAAGCTTCACGAACAGGACTGGAACCATCAACCTCCTGATCATAGTTGCAGCGCTTAGCCCGCTGGACCACTCACTCAACTTTGAGCTTGTTAATTGTGTAAAAATAGTGATTTCTATCACTAGTATTGTAAGTCTGTTGGGAGCATCGGCTAAAAGCACTGTATTTCAGAATGCTGGCAGTGAATAGAGGTGGGCTATTCGACAGAAGTTCATAATCCTTATGTTTCGTGACACTACACACCTGATTTCTCCCGTAAGGTAGCATTATTAGAGCCATATGATTCCTGTGATGCAGAGAACATATTTTATATACAGGGTTAATCAAAAGTCCAGATACACCATTTTATTTCCACTCACACTTTACCCATTACACCCATTCTTTTCTGCTATGAAAGTGTGTCCTATGACTTTTGACTCACTAAAACAGCAGCAGTATGTGGACAATCAGTGTCCTGTTGGAATAGTGCAGTGAAGTGTGTGTTCAGAAAAGGAAGCGTCACTGGATGCAGGTCTTCAGTTTCTCCTGAAATCGTTCAGAATCAGCAGTGCAGTGGAGTTGAGGGGGTGCAGGGTGGCCGGGGTGGGGGGCAGGGTCGGGGCTGATGAGCTAAAAGAAGAGGCTGTGTCTCTCTCTGTGGATGGGTGACAGTGATAAGGTCTGCGTCCAGCTCTCTGCAGGGGCTCTGCGGCTCGGCTCGAAACCACACCGGCGAGGCCACTGCACTGATGGAGATTAAGAATTGCCATGGAGACGGTGGCAGCCGTGCCTGTGGCTGTGTAGGAGGCGGAGGGCATTGTGTAATGTCAGCAGGAGTATAGGGCTAGTGACTCAGCCAGCGGGGAGGAAAGAAAGAGAGGGAAAGAGAGAAATAGAGAGAGAGAGGGAAAGAGAGAAATAGAGAGAGAGAAAGGGAATGAATGAATGTTTCAGAAGTCAAAAACTCAGCCAGAGCCAGCCTGCAAATTGTCAACTAAAAGCAGTGCAATTAACTCAAATTACAGCCCCAATTATCCTGATTTCATAATGGTAATTGTGAGAACAGTCATATTAGCATCAAAAGGCAGGTAATTTGTCCAATTGAAACGCTCAGAATTAGTCAAATAATAGTCCTTCATCCTTTACCCTAAAATGAGTAACCTTTAAAACTGGTCCCCTTTTTTTATATATATATATATATATATATATATATATATATATATACAGTGGAGCCCGAAAGTATTCATACCCCTGGAAAATTTTGACTTAAAGTTACTTTTACACAACCAGTAATTTTATTTTTGACCGGAAACAACACAGGCATCTCCCAGGAGATAATACGATGGTGTTCAAGAGGCATCATTGTGGAAAAATATATTTCTCAGCTTTTATTCACATTTGAACAAAAAGTGGTATGTCCAAAATTATTCATACCCTTCTCAATAATGAATAGAAAAGCCTTTATTGGCTATTACAACATTCAAACGCTTCCTGTAATTGCTGACCAGCTTTTTGCATGTCTCCACTGGTATTTTTGCCCATTCATCTTAAGGGGTGAGTTCCAACCCTTGAGGTTGGAGGGTCTCCTTGCCATTACCCTGATCTTTAGCTCCCTCCACAGATTCTAAATTGGATTCAAGTCAGGACTCTAGCTGGGCCACTGCAAAACGTTAATGTTTTTGTCCGCTAACCATTTCTTCACCGCTTTTGCTGTGGGTTTTGGGTCGTTGTCGAGCTGAAATGTCCAGTGGTTTCAAAGGCCAAGTTTCTCTGCAGACTGCCTGATGTTGTTGTTGAGAATCTTGATGTATTGCTCTTTTTTCATGGTGCCATTTACTGCGATCAATTTTCCTGGTCCATTGGCTGAAAAACACCCCTAAAACATTAGGTTCCCACCACCATGTTTGACAGTGGGGATGGTGTTCTTAGGGTTGAAGGCTTCTCCTTTTTTACGCCGAAAGCAGGATACATCATTGTGGCCAAACAATTACATTTTTGTTTCATCTGACCATAAAACAGAAGACCAGAACTCTTCTTTGTCCAGATGAGCATTTGCAAAGGTCAAGCGGGCTTTTGTGTGCCTTTTCCGGAGAAGTGGCGTCCTCCTTGGTCTGCGCCCATGGAACCCAGCAGTGTGCAGTGTCCGTTGGACTGTCTGCCTTGGGATGTTGCCACCAGCAGAGCCCAGATTCACCAGAATGGCCTTGGTGGTGATTCTTGGATTTTTTTTTCACCTCTCTCACTATCTTCCTGGCCAGCACAGGTGTCACTTTTAGCTTCCGACCACATCTTCTGAGATTTTCCACAGTGTGGAACTTGTATTTTTTAATAATACTTTGCACTGTAGCCACTGGAACTTGAAAACATTTAGATATGACCTTATAGCCCTTTCTTGACTTGTAAGTGGCCACAATGCACAGCCGCGGGTCCTTAGTGAGCTCCTTTGTCTTAACCATGACTGTCTACAAACCAACTGCAGAGAGCTGCTGTTTTTCACCTGTTGAGTTGATTAAAACAACTGTTCCCAATAGATCAGGGTAATTAGGAGGCTTTAAAACAGCTTGGAATATTTGGAATGGTATAAAACTTTGGATTGTCCCATAGACTGTGACGGTTTGCAAAGGGTATGAATAATTTTGGACATGTCACTTTTTGTTCAAATGTGAATAAAAGCTGAGAAATATTTTTTTCCACAATGATGCCTCTTGTACACCATCATATTATCTCCTGGGAGATGCCTGTGTTGTTTCCGGTCAAAAATAAAATTACTGATTATGTAAAAGTAACTTTATATATATATATATATATATATATCGATATACAATTTACCCACAAAGACAAAAGCGGGAGTCACTTCATGACAGTCTGGCAGTTTTCGGTAACAGTGATGTGGTGTTTAGAGCAATCTTGGTAATGCAGTCCCCTGTTGTGCAGCCGTCTGCCAGTGGTGCTGGCACTCTCAGGATAACTCATGAAGAGCATCACTGCTTGTTGAATGTTCTATGAAGGTGCATGTTGAGTGTCCTTAATTGATTTAATATGTAAATATTTTCACTAACCTTCATATATGTGCTTATCCTTAGAATCTAAAGTTTTGAGTTTTGTTTGTTTTGTTATTATAAATAAAAAGCTTGCATTTTCCTCCAGCCTCCTTGTCATATGTTACAGTTGAGGTGTTAACCTTGACAGCACTATTTTGATTGATTTATTTATTTTTATTTTTTGAAATTCAAACATGATTGCTGTGCATAACTGTGTGTTATATTTCCAGAATAAAATCACATACGGTGCACAGTTTGACGAGAACACTGCCTAGTGTACAGTATATTGCAGTACTATGATAGAAAGGGTCAGAGAGAGCAGTGTACATTAGCTGCAGAGTGAGATATTAATGAATTTCAAGCAGCTGAGGAGGGGCTTTTCGTTTCCCCACGTATATAGAAGCGTGTTATAAAAGTGAAAAATGAAGCAATAGGGCAAACTCTTAATGCAGTGAATTTTACAGCCGGGCACACTCTCTATATATCACAAGAGAAATCGAAACGAGAAAGCGCTGAACTCTACGGGCCGGTAAAGTGTATATGAGGTGCCAACACTGCCATGAAAATGCTGTTTATGGGATGGGGGTGGGGGATGTCTGAGTGAAGAGAAATATTATTAATGTAGGGGCTCGCTGGTGCACTCACAGCAAGACTAATGCGCATAAACACCTCTGAGTGCAGATCAAAATGCAAATATATTTAGAGGGGCTGGTGGGAAAAAAAATGTGGGCCTTGGTCCACAGAATATATAACACATAGTTGCATTTGAAGGAATCAACTAATAAAAATGAAACTTGGTGGGCAGTCGTGCCATACTGTCATGGAGTGACTCAGTAGGTCCTCAGTCTTCAGTGACCAATCCTGCTTTGTCTTGGTGGAGACGTCCAATCAATCCCGCAACAAACCGTGTGGTACGGTTTGTTCTCTTGCATCACACGACCACGGCCTGGTGTCATGCTGTGTGGTGCAATTTCGTAGGAAGCCACATCATCACCTTTGGTCTTCATTATAGGAAATTTGACATCTCAACATTATATCAATAAGGTCCTGCAGCCGGTGGGCCTTCCTTTTTTGAATTCAAACTCCAGTGCACTGTTTTAACAGGACAATGCTCAAACACAGATGCTATGCCATGGTCAGCTGCATCACCAGACTTGTTACTAATTGGAAATGTGTGGGATGCTACTGGTCCCCCTGTTAACACTGTACTTCTATTGCAAAATCTGCACAGGATAGATTATTGCAGGACACCTTTAGGAACCTCTACAACCTCTTACACACTTCTTCCTCCCAAATACAGTTGTAACCCTGCAATTTATTTATTTGACTGTGACTTGAAAAGTACTTGAACAAGTGCTTAAAAAAAAGAGAGCATTGATGCCAAAACCGCCTTCCTCAGTTCCTCACTGTTTACGCTGTCACCTTCGCCCATGCATTGACCAAGTGGGCTGAATATTCACTGTTGAATCAGCAGCCCTCTCACACTTATGAATCTTTAATCGACAGGGCCTTTGTGAGAAAACGTGGGGGGATTCTCAGCTCCGGAAAACTTCCGGCTCTTCCACTGACTATTTTTACCTCCTTCTGAGAAGGCGAGCAGGTCTTCTGCCTGAGGCATTCAAAAAATGTAAAGATTTAAAAGCTTCAACAGTTATTTTTTTTTACTATTTTTAATGTGGAGGAAAATCCTCTCTATATAAAAATGAAATTTAATTAGCAGGAACTGGTATCATTCAAGTTCCATGCAGGTTGAGCCTCCTGTATTTAAAAATGGATTTGATTTCTTGATTTCTCACTTGTCTGTTTGTATTGATAGTTTTAGCTAGATGCCACGACCACGATCGATCATCACCCAGTCCACTCATCACTGTGGGTGGTAATGCTTTCTATACTATGACATACAGCTCTGGAAAAAATAAGAGACCACTTAAAATGATGAATATCTTTGATTTTCCAAATTACAAAACCTCTGGAATATAATCAAGAGGAACTGAACTGCTTGAATTTTTGCACCAGGAGTAAAGGTATAAAGGTATCCAAAAGCAGTGTGTAAGACTGGTGGAGGAGAACATGCCAAGATGCATGAAAACTGTGATTAAAACCAGGGTTATTCCTCTAAGCATTGATTTCTGAACTCTTAAAACTTTATGAATATGAACTTGTTTTCTTTGCATTATTTGAGGTCTGAAAGCTCTGCATCTTTTTTGTTATTTGAGCCATTCCTCATTTTCTGCAAATAAATGCTCTAAATGACAATATTTTTATTTGGATTTTCTGGAGAAATGTTGTCTGTAGTATAGAATAAAACAATATTGTTAATTTTACTCAAACATATACCTATAAATAGCAAAATCAGAGAAACTGATTTAGAAACTAGAGTGGTCTCTTTTTTTTTTTTAGAACTGTATTCCTTGTGCAAAAATGACACCGTAGATCATAAAATATTGAATGCCCACTTTCAGACTTTTATTTTTTTTATTTGACATTTAAATGTTATTTAACATTGTATCATATAATTTACTTATATATTTTTTTTCTAATTCTAATTACAGATAGTATATTACAGATGGTATAGTAATTTAATTTTCTTTCTAAAAAGTTACATAACTACATAAATCTGTTTAGTATATTCACAGCATACTTAGACATTTCTCGATATGTTGAGAATATATGTTAAGTATAATTAAGTGTATTGTTTTTCACCAGGGTACAGCCATCTACAGCACAGTCAAATACATTTTGCCCAGAAAGAGAGGTGTATGAAGGATGGTGGTTTTGACAAATTGCCTGCCATTTAGAATGTCCATCATTCAGCCACAGTTTCTGAAATTTCAAATATTTACAGAAATGTTTCAGAAATGTGACCACTAAAGCCATATCGGTCATCAAATAAGTTTTAATCAAACTATACTACTGTTTAAATATTGATTATGTACATCATTTTAGCCTATATTATTGTTTAGCAGATTCTTTAGCTTGTTTAAATCAGAATTAATGGCAAAATCTTCACATTGAAAAAGGTGCTAGAAAATATCCTTCGTCTGCTCAATGCGCAATGTCTATTCAAATATAGCCGCTGACAAGGCAACGTGTGCGGCTGCATGTGCGTGTGTGTGCCTGTGTGATGATATCTTGTGTTCCAGCCCTGTGCTCACGTCAGAGCGAGCGGGTCAGAACAATGAGAGGCTGTCAGTGGCCCTTGACTTCCCCCGGCGCTCTGACTGGGGGCCCTGCATCACTCTTTCATTGCCACAGCAACGTCTGCGGCAGGCAGTATTTTTATCCCTCCTCCTGCGAGCGGGGCGTACTGTACGCAGACGGAAAAAACACAGAATTGCTTCAGAAGGACAAGTGAAGCAGTCCTCACGGCTCCCGGTGGCTCAGAAAAATCAATGCCATTCACCTGCTGCTGACGGCGAAGCTATTTTTTAAGGCAGCAATTTTCATTTCCCCACCAATTTCCTGCCGCTGAGAGCTCCACACTCCTACTGTAGAAGGTGTGAATTAAGTTCAGCTGTGCGCTCTGATCAGCGGCTAAAAGGGGAAAGTGTGACGTTTGCTGAGAGCCGACAAGAACAACAATGAATACATTTTTTGGACTACTAAATATCTGCTAATATTTTTTTGTGACATACAGTTGCATTGCTGAAACATGCTTATTTCTAATATTTAATTTGTTTGAGTAATACCAGATATAAAATAAAATGAATCTGTATTTTGGCACAGCCATGCAAAAACCTTCAACTCTAAATTAAACAGGTTATCTCAGGGTATCTCTATGCCACACTCGAAGACATTTTGCTCAGTTAACAGAAATATGCTTACTGACAAAAAAATACACACCATATTGGTGTAAAACTTGAATGCAGACTCGGTTTTAGACAGACTCGGTTTTCCCCAACAAAATATATCCTTTTGCTCTAATATTGTAAAAGTTTACATATATGATAGTGTTGACTATGCTCAATAAATGCAGGGTTCACTATACACTGTCAACAAATATCAGCAAAGAAGCCAGCTCAGAAAATTAGTTAACATCATGGCTAACTTGTTCCAAGCCTGCTAAGACCAGCTGTTAGCATTCTGGCCAACGCACCTAAAAACAGCTGCTGTGTCTGTTAGCCTAGTGGCTTTATCTTGGCTGTTAGCATTTATAATGCAGGTTGAACTCAAGAATGAACTACAGAACAATACACATCGTAACAAAGAGGAAATCATTCTCTATCAAAAACAGCACAATGTCCTGTTAATCCACTCCAGCCTAAAATCCACTTCCTTTAAGAAATTAAATCCTAGTGTAAATCCCATAGCAGCCAGCCCATAGCAGTGATCTATCATATTTGTAATTCTTTTTAATATTGTTATTATTCTATGAATAATAACAATATTAAAAAGAATTACAAATATGATAGATCACTGCTATGGGATGTGTGGCACTATCCCATAGCAGTAGTGAAAGCTGTAAGGTACACTTGATTTATTATATGTAATTATTGCAGTTTTAGTTCAATTCGTTGGCCAATTTTACTGAGCTCAGCGCTAACACTTGAAAAGTGATCTAAACTTTTTCTCAGGTTGATTTAGCATGACTTTAGTATGAGCTTTGTCTTCTGCTCTCTCTTTCTCTCTCTTCACCCCCTCTCCCGAGTGCATGCACCGCGGATGATGATGATGATGCATCCCAGAGCTGCTGGGGGAGAGGGCGGTTGCCATGGTGAGGTGGGTGGTGGAGCTGGTAGGCAGGCTGTGGTGTGTTGGAGAGACGACCGTGACTCATTATGTTTGCCTTCCTTCCAGTGACGGGAGAGCGCGAGACAGGAAGTGCCACACATCTGCTGCTGGATTATCTTTCATCACATGCTCTCTCTCTCTTTCTCTCTCTCTTTCTCCCTTCTTCCTGGTCCAGGATCTTCTGCTCCTCTTGTCAACCCAGCCACACCATGCCATTCCCTACTAATCCCCACTAAACCCCAGTAACCTCAACCAAACCCCAGCAAATGTCACCAATCCCCACTAAACCCCAACAAACCCCATCAAACTACAACAAGCCTCATCAAACCTTATCAAATCTCAACAAATGCCACCAAACCATGCCATTCCCCGCTATTCCTCACCTAACCCCAACAAACCTTATCAAACTCTACCAAACCCCACAATCCCAATCAAACTTAATTCAACTGCACTATACCCCACCAAACCCTGTGAAACCTTATCATACCCCACTAATCTCTAAACTGCACCAAGCCCCAACAAAACCCCAGCAGACCCTGCCAAATCTCTCCAAAACCAACCCCTCTAAAGCCCACTGTACGCCACTAAATCCCAACAAACTCCAAAAATCCCACCATATCCTTCACATCCACCAAACCCAACCGACTCAAATCCCAACAAACCCTGCCAAGCACCACCAAACAGCAACCAAACCCCAGCAGACCCTGCCCAATCCCACCCAACCCATCTAAAGCCCACTGTACCCCAGTAAATCCTAATAAATCGTGCCAAACCCTGGCAAATCCCACTAAACCCTGCCACATCCACCAAATCCCAACCAAACCCTGTCAAACCCCACCAAACCTTTCCAAAGCCCTCTGTACCCAGCTAAATCCCACCATACACATCCACTGAACCAAGCCAAACCCACTCAAATCCCAACAAACCCTGCCAAACCCCAACAGCCCAGCATACCCTGCAAAATCCCACCCAACCCTGCGAAATCCCAACCAAGCCCCACCAATTTCTGCCAAACCCCGTTAAACCCCTCCAAAGCCCACTGTGCCTCACTAAATCCCAACAACTCTAAAAATCCCACCATACCCTGCCACATCCACCAAACCAAGTCAAACCCACTCAAATCCCAACAATCACTGCCAAACCCCAACAAACCCCAAGCCTCAACAAACTCCAGCAGACCCTGCCAAATCCCAGCCAAACCTCTCCAATCTAAAGAACACTGTACCCAAGGAAACCTCACCAAACCATGCCAAACCCCAGCAAATCCCACTAAACCCTGCCAGGTTCACCAAACCCTGCCAAATCCCAACCAAGCCCAGGGACACTGTCAATCTCTGCCAGACCAAGCCCCTCCAAAGCCCACTGTACCCCACTAAATCATCCACTCTAAAAAAACCCACCATACCCTGCCACATCCACCAAACCAAGCCAAACCCACCCAAATCCCAACAAAACCCATCAAACTCTACAACCTTCACTGCTCTCAGTAACCCTGCCGTGTGCCACTGCTGTAGTCCTAGACTGATACACGAGAAAGCTGTGCTGAACAACTGTCACTTCCACCATTTCCTGCTGCTCAAGGCTGGTATATTGTATGGTGGTGAATGATATCGGGTGCTGGGTTTCAGGCTTGTCCTTCACAGTGTCACGGAAGGTTGAATTAAACAGCTGAGTAGGCATATAAATAAAAAAACATTTTTTTTTTGCGGTTGTGCACAAAGTGCTTAACATCATATCTTGTGTACAAGGAAAAATATTTTTTAGCTTTGTCTGAAGACAAATAAAGCAAATCTTAACAATGTTTCACTGGTTTCAGGAATATTTATTAATCCAGTCCCTTTGCTGATGGAGATCTGTGACTGATTTCATGTTTGGCAGCACTGAGCCCTTTTTTAAGAACCTTCATAATTCTGCTTAATAAACTCTATTCATCCAACATCATTTTAAGACGGTAATTTAGACAAAGATCATAGTTCCTCTATTACTGCTCTGACCACAATCTGCCCGAGGATCTTTAATGCACTTGGAACTGCATCACAGAAGATGACCTTTCAAATTGATGTCAACTGCTGCCGTCAGTGTTTGCCTTTAGAAATGGCACTCTGGAACTCAGCAGGAGCAACTGAGCAACCTCCTGCAGCTTCTGGGCAAACAAAAAAACATCATTTCACATCACATTACACACAAGATGGCATATTTGGTTATGTAATCAATAAGGCCATTACGGCATTTCAGTGTTCAATGAAAAAGAAAACAGAGAAAAAAGAAGCTAGATTTATTCACATTACATCCAGACTGTCTCCTCTGCATATTATGATGAATATAAGATGCCAAAATGCCAATGATGTTCTTTAAAAGGATGGTTCCTTAAAAATATATTGATGGAACGTGAATCAATGGCATTTACATGCATGCCATAAAGTCTTTCAGCAATCAGATTAATGAGTTTACATTAAATTGTTTAGTCAGATAATAGGAGTTTAAGTTTTAAGTCAGGCAGCAATGAGATTTTTGCTTTGCAATCAGCCAATAATCTCACAGAATAACATGATAACGTAAACGTCATGTAAAACCTTACTATATTCTGCAATATAAACAGACATCAGCAAGAAGATGCAGATGATTTAAATGAATTGATGTTTCTCAAACAACATACACTTTCAGACACAGACAAATTTACAGTAAAAAATTCATCTGCTCTCCATATTTTCCTTGGAGGAAACCTACACACACATTAGAGATATGGGGAAATCCTACCCAAACAGGGACTTGAACCGAAGACCCCAGCACTGATAGGGTAGGCAAACATGCTAAACACTCAGTATTGGATGTCCTGAATGTAGCATTTCATTTTCAAGCTTGTCAACCAGCTTGGTGATGATGGCCAACCAGTATGGTCAAGCTTGGTGTCACACCTTAGCCTCCGTCTTTCTTGTGTTTTTCCCTTTTTGGTCCCATGTGCTCCCGCCTCTCTTTCCTGTCTTGCTTTGTCATTTTCCTGTCTCTGCTCTAGCCCCGCTTGTCTCATTTTTAACATATTTTTTTTGTTTGTTTGTTTTTTTGGTTTTTAATTTTATTTCTGATTTTTCCCCAATTTCTTCCAATTTGGGTATCCAATTGTCCCACCCCTTTGTTTGTCCCCATCACTGGTGGCACCTGCGACCCTTGGAGGATGTGGACGAGCACACGCCTCCTCCGACACGTGTGAAGTCAATCACCCCTTTTTCGAGCTGCTGCTGGTGAATCATTGCCTGAGCAGATAGCGCACTCGGAGGAAAGCACAGCGGCTAGGTTCCGATTCATCTGCTCACAGACGCCTTGTGCCGCCCAGCGCCACCTTTAAGCGTAATGGGTGGCGCCATCTACCCACCTGGAGGGAGCAAGGCCAATTTTGCTCCCTCTGAGCGCCGGCAGCTGATGGCAAAGCTGCATGTGCGGGGGTGGCAGCGCATTAGACCGCTGGACCACTCGGCGCCCATTGTCTCATTTTTAAACCTGCCCCCTCGTTACTTCCCCAGGTGTCCCTTGTCTGTACCCCAGATGTTCCTTTGTTCACTGTCATAATTTTTGTGTTTGATCCTGTGTCTTTATGTAAGCTTTAGCCTCTGTATTTTGACACTCTCCTAAAATGCCTAGTCTTTTGTTTGATTACCCTTTGTTTAATCCTCAGTCCTGTAGTTTTGTGTAAGTTTAGTTTCTGTGTCATTTTCTTTACTTTGTTTCTTTGTTTGCTTATGTTACTTGTTTGCTTATTAGTCTTATTGTTAATTCTTTGTTTTATTGTTTCTGTAGCCTTAGTGTTTTTTTACTGCCCTAGTGTTTGTTCTTTGTTTATTTTTTAAGTTACAGACAATAATCTAGACTTGCATTTCGTCATTGTCCTATGAAAAACACTTGATTTTTTGTTTACTACATAATTTTAAAAGACAAACTGTCACTTACACTGTGCCAAAATTTCTTGACGAATGAACCACTGCAAATACTTCAAAATGACCTGAAGTAAAATATTTTTACATTGACTTCTATTGAAAATTTACAAGGTTTTTTCTCTCTCCTGTAAAGTGTCTGTTTTGGAGATAAGTGTTTTTCATTGGACAGCGACGATTCGCATCCTGCCTCCAACTTGTTACACTTGTAAACCAGATTGACCAGTTCACGCTGCTATTTAGCATGGATGATCAGTGCTAAATGCTTTTCATAGATTAAAATCCACTATTATTTGCCTATATAGAAGAAATGTCCAATTGGGAATTTAATAAAACATTTTCTCCCCCAATTCAAAGTATGTATATCAGAGAAAGAAAGCTCTAAAACATGCAGGATAGTGAATCCTCCAGGATCTGGAATTGGAATCACTAAATTTATTACTACATCCAACCCATTTTGAACCCGTTTGGTTTGACAGTAGAGTGTTGAACTTCTAGAATCGTCTCGAATCTTGATGCTTTTGATGCTTTACCCACTAGCCACTTCAGGAAACACCACGGCCTTAGCGTGAACCCAAGGATCTTGCGGGACTTCTACTCCCAGCAGATTAAAGCTGCCTCTCAGCTGCTATTCCCCAGTGCTGCTGTGCTTTGTTTTCATACAAACGTCTGAATGGCCACCAGCTGCTCAGATGAGTCAAACCGGGGTCACATCACTGATGAGCAAGAGGCAGTAGTCATAAAGACATGCGGACACAAGGGCACCTGGGTACCAGAAAAGAGGTTTCTCAGGTCAGTCTAGCATTCAGGATAGCTCAGTGTTTACCCTGTGCCCACCTACACATGCGTAGGACTGGAGGAGACGTAACAGAGAGACTGTTATTTAATATTCTTGAAATACAAGAATATAACGTAATAAGTAAACACTAAAGCATGGGTAGTGAAACTCTTGAATCTCTTAATGTGCATTCATACCTATAGACACACAGACAGACAGACAGATACATACTTTTTTTATCCCGAAGGAAATTTAGGAACCTACTGTATTTGGTCCAAATCAAAAGCAATAGCAGGTGTGAAATGTTCTGTTAATCACAATCCAGATCACAGAACCAACATTTACACCAACCTAAAGAGGTGGTTTTGGTCCAAATAAACTAAACCATAGTTTGGCAGTGTGAAAGCACCTAAATGTTTTGGACAATTACAGAAAGTTGAGGCATGCAATCATCACCAAGTCAACCATAGAAGAAGAAAAAGTAAAAAGAGTCAGTGCTACCTTGTGCTAATTCTGGTACATTTTTATTTTCTCCGGAAATCAGTTTTTAAAATCTTATTCTGCTTATCCTCATAAGAACGCATTTGAATTAAATTATTGTCAGCGTTGGTTTGAACAGACCTTCTGCAAGATCTGCTATAGTGAACCTATGTGAACTGCACTGTACTGTTGAACCAGTGGGGGAAAAAAACATGCTTCTGACTGTTGGCTCAATGACGGCAGTCTGAAATGCTCGATTTGGGAGTCTACCAAATGAGTTGGTGTGTCTGGCTCTGCCTTTGGTCTCTAGTACACAAACTCTTGTTGCAATTTTGCCAAAATACATGGCAATTTTGGCTTTCATTGCTAAAGGACATAAGGTAATCATTTAATCATGGAATCCATGCTTATTTACAGTCACTGGTTGAAAATCTCACAAAATGTCTCATTTATCGTATCACTTTATTTGGATGGTCCTTTATAGATGCCTCATAGATGCTCACCTAACATTCAACCAACTGACTATCTATTAGATGTAACTGATCTAACGCCACACTTAAACCTTATTTAATTTTTAAAATAAACCCTGAATCTAAAAACCTCATTCTAACTCTAACCTTAAATCGAAAACTTTAAAGCCTAAAACTTAAATCTAACACTAAACCTAACTTTTAAAAGGTAAGTATATATGTTAGTATATATGGTTATGGTTAGATGTATTGAAATAGAGAATAATATATACTTGTCTAGCCACCACAACGTGGCTATTGTCAAATTGGCACAGATTATTCCTATTCCGCATTTTCCTTTTCCCAAAAAACTGCAAACTTCCAAAACTGACTGTTCACTTATTGTCTAATAAGTAATATATATCCAAGCCAACAATTTTTGGTTAGTAGAAAGTTTTCTGAATGTTACAGTTAACATTCAATCAGTCAAGATTTCTGGATGTTCTTGGAACCTTTTTATATAAAAAAAATTAAACATTCTTGTAACGTCGCTACATCACTTGTGTTTTAATTTTTTGTTTTGAGAATGTCATTTTAACATTTCCATAATGTTAGTATTTGTTTAGCCAGGAACATTATGTGAAAAATGTTCTAGTAATGTTGTGATACAAATGTACTGGAACATTATTTCTGTAATGTTAGAGGCTAACCTTCCTGGAACCATTTCAATACGTTGCTAAACATTAAGTGCTTTTTTAAGTAGATAATCAATGTTATTCCCTTGACCTGCCATTGGTTATGGCTGATGCTGATGGTGCACACACCAGCCGTATTTGAATTGCAAGTTTAAGTTCTTGAGAACTACGCAAGCCTGGAGGCTGATGTGCTTTTTCCTAAACGGAACGTTTGTGTTTATCTTATTAAGCTTACGAGAAGCCTGCCTGCTGATTTCCGGGACAAAAATCCAATTACCTCCACATTTCTGTCTCGTTAAAGTCAACCCTCTTTGTGAACTCAAAAATAATTACAGCTTCTTTTCCCAGGGAACAATAAAAGCATAATGAAAACGAACTTCATCAACACTCGAGTAGAGAACGTTCCTCTCGCAGCCCATTTTAACGTCCTCCAGTTTATTTTCACCTTCATCTCGTCTTTGAGTGAAGCGCAGTCGAAAAACTGGCAGCAACTGGGGGAAGTGACAGACTGCGATGAGGCTGTTTGAATGGAAGTGAGATGCTATTTTAGTCCCGGCACAAAGTGTGATGCACTTTCCGACTGTACGGCTTAATTGGAGAGGTGGAATATCACAAAGCATGTGGTGATATGCAGCCAAGGACTCCAACTGTGCGCTTTGCTTTTTTCAACAAGACAGTGTTTGTTCGCTGAGCTAAATCTGTACACTGTGGGGACTTCTGCTTTTCTCGTTGTTTTATCTCTGCTTGTCCAAACATATGTAGACCCAAGGGTATAGAGTTGGTAACTGTTAGATGTTCATCTTCAGGTTTCAAACTACAAGTTTTATATACTTTATTTGGATAAAAGTATTGGGACGCCTGCTAATTCACGGTTTCTTTATAAATCAGTGGTTTACGGTGGCCCGGAAAGGCACATAATAACAACATTTACAAAGCAAACAAAAAGATGACAATGCAACTACATTAAGAAAACGTAGCATTACAGAAACGCTGTATTAACGGAAAGCAAATACGTTTGCCACACCGGAAATGCTCCCGGCCGCTAGAGGGTGCTGTTTAGCTGTTGCCGTTGTACCAAAAGCCCACGCCAGAAGTTTGCTTTGCTGTGCTGACTGAGCCTAGACAGGTGAGCGGAGGACAGAAGATTGTTCAAGGACGTTTTGGTACAACGTCAACAGCTAAACAGCGCCTCTAGGGACTGGCAGCATTTCCAGTGGCCACTTTATTTGTTTTCCCTTAACGCAACGTTTCTGAAATGTTGCGTTTTCTTAATGTAGTTGCGTTGTCATCTTTTTGTTCACTGCGTTTTCTTAAAAATAGACCACTATGAAGTAAACTTTTAGTTGAATGTAATTCAGTATTTTTCTACTTCTATACTATACTTCTAAACTTTTGTTCTTTATAGGTATATGTTTGAGTAAAATGAATATTGTGGTTTTATTCTATAAACTATGGAGTATTCTATAATTTATAATTTTAGGGTCACCATTCGATTCGATTCGATTCTCGATTTTCTTTGTTTTTTTTTTTACAGCAGAGAGGCCTGTGCCAGTTTTAGATTAGTCTATGGTCATTCATTGGTTTGATTTAGCAAATTTACATTATCTTATTTCAAAAGGTGGGCTTGATATAAGATAAGTGTTGCAAAGTGATACAAGTGAAGGTTGTATATGAAGGGTTTATAAATTGTTTACAATTAGTTTATTAATGGTTACTTTCTAGGTTGTAAATGCCTTAAAAATCATTAATAATCAGTCATAACACATACGTAGAAAGGGCAACATTATAGATGGCTGTGGGTTCACTATTTGGCAAAGAACAGGTCATTGTTGCCCTTTCTACGTATGTGTTATAACTGATTATTAATGATGTTTAAGGCATTTACAACCTAATTAGTAACCGTTAATAAACTAATTGTAAACCATTTATAAACCCTTTATAAAGGTAGTCTTATTTTAAAGTGGTACCGAAAAACCCAACCAAATCTCATTCAAGTCTGATTCTGTTTCCCTTCAAGGGCCATTAAAGGTGTAAAACGTATTAATGTCCTGGACATTATAATGCACTGTCAGAGGAGACTGTTCAAAATACATATTTTTTGCTTTTAAGCTGTGGTTATTTATAGGTATATGTCTGAGTAAAATGAACATTGTGGTTTTATTCTATAAACGATGGACAACATTCAAACCCTGGTGAAAAAATATAGACTTAATTGTACCTAAAACATATTAAGAAATGTCTAAGTATGCTGTAAATATAATAACAGATTTATGTACTTACATAAAATATAAATTAAAAGTACATTAATATTATGCTTTCATCAAATGTTTGAAAGTAAACATTGATCATACATTGCAGTGTATTTAATGTAGTTGCGTTATCATCTTTTTGTTTGCTTTGTTAATGTTGTTGTGATGTGCCTCTCTGGGCCACCGTAGTGGTTAATGTGGGTAGTGGATTATACTGCTCTACACCAAAAAGAGTCCTTGGGCAAGACTCCTAACACTATATTGGCTTACCTCTGTAATAGGAATAACCTTGTAAGTCGCTCTGGATAAGAGTGTCAGTTAAAATAAATGTCGTAAATGCAACAAAAAAAGGTGGATTTTATTGGAGGAACTGTCTCTATTGTCAAAGGACGGCTTTTTGGAGCATGGCTGGATACTGGAGCATTTCTGTGGGAATTTGATTGCATTCAGCGATGAGATATTGTATGAACTTACTGGTACCACTTAAACACTTAATGTCATAAGTAAACCCCCTAGTGCTCCATCCAATACTTTTGGGATGAGATTCATTCATGTCTGCATGCTGTGTTTTCATCAAGTTTTTTTTTTTTAATGTCACTTTATCCAGTGAGGAACATACTATAACTACTGTATGAAAACCATTCAAAGCAAACTCTCAAAATAATCCAGCAGTGAAGGCTACACTGCCACAGCAGATGTTAAAGCTGTCTGCATCCTGGAGGAGTAGCATATTACTGGGCATTTGACAAATTCCCCAAGTGAGAAAGAAAGAAATCAGTCTGAACGCACTGCAACTTTCTGACACCCCGGTCGCCGAGTGTAATATAGGAACCTGCATTAATGGTTACTGTACGTGAACAATTTTACTTTAAAGGTAGAGCTATACTTGCTGTTAGCTACACGTTCACATACGCATCATGGCTGCTTCACGTATCCTGCGTCTGTTTGGAGCGCAGGTCGTGCACGCCCTTCCAATATGTATGCGACACATACGCGAGGTGCAATACACACAAAACCACTAGGGGCAGTGTAGCTGCTAACCAGCATGTTTGCATCGTTCTAATCAGCCCTGCCATGTTTACATTGTGTAAATCCCGAAGCCCTTTCTACATTCTGCCCTCTTGTGGAAGCCTCCAGTTACAGATTGAGCAGTAGAACTGTGTGTGCATCCAATACTTTTCGAAAAAATAATTGGGAAGTTTGGGATGATGAGGTGGTGTGATTATCCAACATCCTGACCTCATTAATGCTCTTGTTAATGAAAGCAATGAAATTCTTAAAGCAATGTTCCATAATGTAGTAGAAAGCCATCCTTGGACAGTAAGGATGGTAACTGCAGGATAAACACTCGTTATTGCCCTTGATCTCAGAAGAAACAATGAAAGATCAGATGTCCATACAGTGTATTTATAGACATTTTACTTATTGTGAGTAATTTGTGCAGTACTTAGATGACTCATAATTTGTGATGTATACAGTCATTTGATAATGCATAGTTGTTTTAGTGCCATAATTTTCCTTCCATTCAAGTTTCTGTTGTTTCCAACTCTATTGCTGGTAAATGTAGTTATTTTTAAATGCGTGATCACATCATGCTGCTGTTCCTAATAAATCTGTTTGCAGGGCTGTACGTGTGCTACGTGAGGTCTGAGATGTCATTTCTGTGTAACTGAAACAAGAAATCGTTCTGTTGGCTCAGCATTGTTCCTGGGATCAAACAACATGGAGAAAATGATACACACTCTCAAACCAGCAGTAATAGGATATAGAAGCCGGCTGTGGATTATGATGGCAGTATAATCAGTATAATGCACAGAAACAGCATGAGCAGCATTTTTTTTTAAATACATTGCACACAGAATGTAGCAATAGCAGACACCCCCCCCCCCCCCGCCAAAAAAACAAAAAAACAAAAAAAAAAAGCACACACACCAAAGGATAACGAAACTTTACTTTTATATTAATTAATTTTGCTTTTTTTTATTACATTTAGAGTATTCAGAGGTGAAATTTGTTTTATCCTTTTTTCTTTTTGGAAGGCCCTGCCTCTGCTTTCCTTTTTTTGGAAAATAAGACTTTATTTGACAAAAATTGACAGTTACAATATCACAAAAAATTGCACAACATCAAAAACATTTCATATCATATTACAATAATTATTAATATTGCCTCTGCCGTGATCTGCTTTCTCTCACTCACTGAAAAAATCCCGTCCGGGAGGGGGGGGGACACTGCCCGCCCACACTAAAAACAGGCCAATCAGAATCCTCTCTGTTTTCTCTCTCTCCTTCCCACACGCGATTAGAGAAAAAAAGTCTGTGGCCTGTGTGCGCGTTTGGGGCGCTCGTTCTGAATTCCGGGAGATTATATGTGACTGGCGGGCATCAGGGAGCCGCTACCGAAATGCGTGAGACTCCCGCAGCTTCAGGGACACTTGGTTTGTCTGCAATAGCAATATGAAGCTAACAAAAATGCAAAATATTTATAAACTATAATTACGGATTTGTTGCAGTGTTTAATAATATCTTATTATATAGTTTGGTATGTATAAACAGAGAAACATGTTTATGTTCTTCTCTTGCCGACAGAGATCAAATATATAAAAAATTACTGAAAATAAAACTAAAACTTGTGATGGCACTGTTGTGCACTCATCTTGCTAAAATTATAAATAAAAGGGGTGTTATTATTTATAGTGAAAATTGGTGGTTTAATATGGTTTATTATACTGTGTCTGACTGAATAAAAAGAACTTTAATTTTACTTAGATTTTATAAATATAACAGTGTGCTTTTATACTGTGACGGTTCTTTTTTTTTAAATATGGAATCAGCACATCATTAAAACCCTGTAAAACTATTATTGTAATCCAGGCACACACAGAGAACATTTCTGATAGAAACCAGAGACTACACTAGAACTATAATGAGAAGCAGGAGCGAAAGCAGTGAACATAAACGATCAGAAATTCATCTCTCCGCAAAATGTGCTGCGGCCAAATGAAGCCACGCTGGCAACCATTAATACTGCCGAGCCCTGCTACGCTCCGGCACAGAACTAATGCACGTTCATTTAGACTGTGTTAATCTGACCCGCACGCGACTCTGAATACAGACATTTTACAACCTCTTCAATCACAAGTTCATTTATAATTCATATTATTCATCATTTTCTGCAGATTATTCATAATGTACTCCATTAAATTCTGAAATTAATGCCAATTTCAACAAGGGCTGGGCAGCATGAGCAAAAATGTGTATTACAGCACCCTTTTATTTTAGCAGTGTACTGGTTTATTACTATACTAGTTTACTTATTTAATGATTCTCTATCTTGACTTATTCTATTTTCAGGAATATATATTTATACATATATTTTAAAAAAATGGCTTAACCATATTTTATAAAGGTTTCGATTACTATAGGGTGATCCTGCATGATCCTGCAATATAACACAATAAGTGAAGTAATCAGCATGAATGGAGACAGTTGATGCTACCGGTCATTATCATGCTGATGATGATGGTGCTTCATAATGATGATGCTTGATTATATACAATGCTGATGTTGCTGATGATGAATGAAGAGCATGATGAATGGTGCAATGCTTGTTGAAGCATGATTCTGATAATGATGCTGACAATGCTGATGATGATAAAAATGATACTGATGATGAAAATGCTGATATACGTTGATGCATGATGATGCTGATGTTGATAAAAATGCATGAGGGTGCATGATAATGCTAATGGTGCTGCCACTGGTGATGCATGCTATTGATGCTGACTATGATTTGTGATGCTAAAGATAATGAAGACGATGCATAATGCTTCTGAAGTTGATGCATGCTTATGCTGGTGCATGTTGATGCATGATGCTTCTGCTGGTGTAGACGTTGATGCATGCCAATGATGCTGACTCTTATGTTATGTTCATGTTAATTCATGATGATGATGATGTTGATAATGCTGATCATAATGCATGATTCTGATGATGACAATGATGCATGATGATGCTGATGCATTATGGTCTATGATGATGATGATGATGATTGATGATGTTGATGCCACCAATCATGATGCTAAGAGTGGTGCATGTTGACAGTGATCTATGATGATGCTGATGCTGACAATGGTGCATGCTGATGATGCTGACGTTGAAGTATGATGATCCTGTGCATGACGATCTGTGATGATGATGATGGCGCTGCTTTATGAAGCTGATACTGCTGAAATTGATGCATGATGATACAGTACATTATGATGCTGATGCTGAAATGATACATGATAATGATGAAGCATGCTGATGTTGCTGATCACGATACTAATAATGATAATAATGCATGATGATGGTGATGCATGATGATCCACGATGATGATGATTCTGCTTAATTATGCTGATGCTGCTGACAGTGGTGCATGCTGACAGTAATACATGATGATGTTGATGTTGATCCATGATAATGCTGCTGCATGATGATGCTGCTGCATGATGATGCTGACAGTGGTGCGTGATGATGTTAACAATGAAGATGATGCAAGCTGATGCTGATGCTGCTGACAATGCTTCATGAGAGTGTTGATGATGCACTTTAATGAACCATGATTCTAACGCTGACATTGATGAAGAAGGCTACTGAAGCTGATTACGATTCAAAATGATCCTGATGGTGCTGCTGATAACGATGCATGATTATGCTGCAGATAATGATGAATTATGATGCAAGATAATTCATGATGATGCTGATAATTATTAGGGGTGCGACGAGATCTCGTGGCACGAGATCTCGCGAGATTAAAACGTGACTATATTTCTCAAGCTTAAACCTGTCTCGCGGGAAAAAATAGTTTAGCGTGGACTTTTTAAGAGGGATCTGGCAACACAGTAGTGATAGCAGCGAGTGTGGTGGCTGAGCAGTGAGCAGAGCTGAGCTCTCAGCTGAAGAGGAAAATTCAGGCATTTGCATAGAAGATGCTTCTGCTACTTTTAAGTTGTATGTCCGGCTGCATTTTGGCTGCAGTGGAAAAATAAACGGTAACAGAGTGACCAACAAGACACAAACCACATATAAATACTGTAAGTAAATCCTACACGTGACTGTTTCATAGGCAGGTGTACTAATCCCTTAGCTCTGTACTGTATTTAAAAAAATGTTCTGTCTCTGTTTGCACTTCAAGCATAGTCTTAATATGACTGGTTATTGTTATGAATAGTTAAATTACAAGAGATTTAGGAGAAAAAAACACAAACCATAGGCTCCATATGACTAGTTGTGGTTGTTTGCATTATATAAGACCTAGAAAAGTTGTATTTTAATTTTGTATTCTTATTCTTATTTCTATTTCTTCTAGAATCAATGTGTGAGAGAAACCAGTCTGTTAAGTTTCGTCAAATAAAACTCTAGTTTTTAAGCCATTTTTCATTTTTGACATTTTTCTTTAAACTTTTATATTTAAATCTCGTCTCGTCTCGTTCTCGTAAACCCAGTATCGCGTCTCATCTCGTCTCGTCTCGTGATATTAGTGTCTCGTCACACCCCTAATAATTATCCATGACGGAAAGGCCCGGCCAGACCTGGAGAGCTTTTAGCAGAAAGTGTGATTGTAAAATATTGGTTAATTTATAATTCAAGTCTTTCATAATTCCTTTCATTAGAATTGATCATTTGTCCCATTGTAATTGCCAACAATCACCAGTCTCAAACCAGACAAGTGCGAGCAGTCACTATTCTGAGTATAGCCTACATGCTTCCTCATTTCATTCCTATATCTTATTACATAATGTTGCAGTGTGGAGTTACAGGACACTCTTCTCTAGAATGCCAAGCACTCAGATACACAGATGGCAACGGAAACGCCCTGAAAATATGCCATACGGTCTCAGTCAGGTGCAAGAGTTGGTGTGTGTGTGCGCGTGTGTGTGTGTGTCATTAAACTGGCATTGGCATTAAACTGAATGTGCAAAATGTACCACAAGATTTACCCACTGAAGCCCTGCTGAAAGAGCCATTGAACCTTCATTCAGTCATCTTCAGGCTGTTTGATCCAGGTAAAACTGTATTTCACCAATAATGACATGCATGGCAATCATCCCCTGCTTCTTCACTCCAGAATTACACTGGAGGATTCTTTAATCACTGAAGGACACACACACTGAACGCCTGCCATTCCTCTGAAAATGACTCAGTCAGACTCTCTTTCTCGCTTTTCTTCCCTCTCAGAATTTTTACTTTGCAAATGTACTCATCTTCAAAGAAATAGCTGCCAAAATATTTGCACAGGGAAGAAGGTGTTAAACAGCAGTCCTATTCAGAATAAAAAAAAATGTTTCCAGGAAAACTAAATTACAAAAATGGACAAAACATGGGTGACTCATGGTCATATATATTGAGCTACATATATAGAGAAAGTGTGTGACATACAGTATGTGCATTGCAACATGCTCGATGCTCAGCATAGAGTTGTAGAGGTTCCTAATGAAGTTCTCAAATATTCCATCCCATACAGCTTTATTATACTCACATTTCCTGCAGATTTTGCAGTAAGGTTAGAGTTTTATTAGATCATCCAATAGCATCCCACACGCTTTGTAGTATGTGGACGACCATCATCCTCCTGGAATAATGAATCAGAGTGTGCATTCAGAAATAGTATGGCCACTGTTTGCAAGGGTGTTTTTTTACTATAACCTTGGGCTGTAAGAGTGAGTGTAATGAAGACCAAAGATGATCTGGCATTGTACGAAACTGCACTCCACACCCTGACTCCTGGCCTTATGGACGTGATAACAAATGCTACTCAGAATAGTGACTACTGGCACTGAGACTGATGTTTTAAAATATCAATATTATTGATATAAAGGGAATTATCAAAGATTTGAATTTGTAAATGAACTTGAACCATTAGTGGACAGTCATAAATCCTGCTGAAGCATCACCATGCATCATTAATGGCAGCAGCATCATGAATTATAATCATCATCATCATCATCTTGAATCATTATCAGCCTGCTTTGAGTGAATCTGCAGAAAACGCTGGCTTGTGAGTGTGCACTGCACTTATCACTACAGGACCCTGAGTTAACCAAACTGGAACAGCTCAAGCTGCAACTCTTATTTTCTCTGAAAATTAACCTTTGAAAGTTTTAGGTCAAACCGTGGGTTATGTATTCTAAAAATGTGGTCCACTTAAGCCCTATCTGGAAAGGATTAGTTTCTCAGGGGGTCCTGGGGTAATTTTCTCTTTTATAGGGGATCCTCTGTGATTTTATTCCTGTCAGGAACGACCATGTATGTGTTTTTTTTTCATACATCCTCTGAGAAAATTACAGGCTGAATTATCTACTGTTTTTCTTTGGTCCTCCGGTAGTTTTAATCCCGTCCGGATGCACATCTCTGAGTTTCGTCTCCTCGCATTTAATAAAATAGCTATTTGTCTACTACCATGCACCATAATTACACTTTGGGCGCATGTTTCCACAGAGATCCACATAAACACAACAGGGAGTGGAAATGGAGGAGCTACTGAGCGCGATGTCATGTGACCAAGAAAGCCAAAAAAACTCAATTGCAGTCCGAATACAAGAGTTTTATCACTGAGTAGAAGTGTGAAATATTTTTCACAGACTACCTCATTTAGTGTTAATATAAAGTCTGTACATATGAACAGATATGTTCAATAAATATGTACACAACAGTAGAATAAACGTGATATACAGTGATGGGTAATTATATGTAATCTTTTGTCCGTCAGACAGTGATTATTTTTCCAGCTAAAATAATCATGCTTAAAATGTGGCTGAAACTTTAAGTAATATAACTGCTAAATAGTAATGATAAGTATATTAAAGTATATAAAGTATATTTTTAAAACAAACAAAAAGCAAAAATCTGATATAAAGACCACAGACGCACAAGGTGGAAGCTGATCCAAGATTTGTAATTACAAACACAAAGCGTATCTGATCAATATCTGAAGCCGCAAAGCAGCTCGGTTAATCAAATTACACACATGGCAAGGCAATTTAACATGCCTTTACCCATACACACCTCTTCATTCAAACAGAACAAGAACAGATCAGTGGGTGGCAAAACCTGTAGTGCAGCACAGCCATACTTAGTAGCAATATATATATATTACGCCAATTACCCAACCCACTCATTAGGACTCACCCTATGACTAGTGATGCCCCAACACCAGGAGGGTGAAGACAAGCTCATGCTTCCTCCCATATATGTGAAGTCACTCACCTCCTCTCAGAGAAAAGCACAGCGATTTGGTTTCGATACATCAGCTCACAGACACCTTATGCTGATCAATATCACCCTTTGGAGTGATGAGGGGAGAAAGCACCATCTACCCACTTAGAGAGAGCAAGACCAATTGTGCTCTCTCGGGGCTCCAGTAGCCAATGGCAAGCTACATGAACAGGATTCGAACCGGCAATCTCCTGAACATAGTGACAGTGCTTAGCCCGCTGGACCGCTCGGAGCTCTGTGGCAAATTATTTTTTATAAAAAAAAGCTATTAATGGAAATTATGCATTTACTTCAAGTAGCCTAGCTCCACATCTCTAACTATTTAACCCCAATGCACATTAGGGGGTCAGTGACAAGCATGCAAATGCGAGGCTTAATGGGGGATGGGTAAAACAGAACACAGCCAATCAGATCAATACTTTTTTTTCTTAGCTAAATTGGGGAGAAAGTTTTGTTAAGAAAAAAAAGTATTGATTACCAAATACTTTAACTTACAATTACAGCTCTGAAAAAAATTAAGAGACCACTTCAGTTTCTAAATCAGTTTCTCTGATTTTGCTATTTATAGGTTTATGATTGAATAAAATTAACATTGTTGTTTTTAGATTTTAAATAACGCAAAGAAAACAAACTCATATTCATAAAGTTTTAAACGTTCAGAAATCAATATTTGGTGGAATAACCCTGGTTTTTAACCACAGTTGTCATACATCTTGGCATGTTCTCCTCCACCAGTCTTACACACTGCTTTTGGATAACTTTATACCACTCCTGGTGCAAAATTTTAAGCACCTCAGCTTGGTTTGATGGCTTGTAATCATCCGTCTTCCTCTTGATTATATTCGAGAGGTTTTCAATTTGGTAAAATCAAAGACACTCATCATTTTCAAGTGGTCTTTAATTTTTTTTCCAGAGTTGTATATTCTTTCTAGCTATGAAATATTTTATCTTGTCATTTGGTTTCTGAGTTGTTCTGGTCCAACACTTTTAAGATGATTTGAGATGAATATCATTTAAGTATTGACGTCATCAATGCTCTTGTCACTGAATACAATTAGATCCTCACAGCAATGCTCCAAAATTTAGAAGAAAACCTCCCATGAACAGTAGAGACAGTTACTCCAACAAAAGCAGGACAAACTCTTTTTAATACCCTTTTTTTGTTTTCAGAAAAAAACAATGAATAAACAGGTGTCTCAATACTTTTGCTCATATACTGTATGCTAAGTCAATAGTGGGCACATTTCCAAAATCATGCCTCTCTACTTTAGAAACATGGCGAAGTTGCGAATTCTAATTTTGAGACATCTAATGTAGTTTGAAGAGAGGTTATCCCCTGTCTCACCACTGAAAACATTCCTCACTGCTGTCGTCCATTTTTCCTTTTTTCCTTCTCCTTTACTGAATTAAAAATTGCATGAATTCTGTTCTTGCTGTAGTTTAGTGAATTGCATATGTATCGGATTTCAATTTCAATACGATGCTTCAAAATCTAGAAGAAAGCCTTCCCTGGGCAGTAGAGACAGTTACTCCAACAAAAGCAGGATAAACTCTATCTATCATCCATGATTTCCAAAAAAAAACTATGAATATGCAATACATTTGCTCATATCGTAGCTGTCCAATGAAAAACACTTATCTCCAAAACAGCTACTTTACAGGAGAGAGAAAAAATCTTGTAAACTTTCAATGGAAGTCAATGTAAAAAGAGTTTATTTCAGGTCATTTTGAAGAGTTTATATAGGTCCGTTCATCAAGACTGGGCATCTCCAATATCATGCCTCTCTACTGATGCCTGAGCAAAGGGCAGACAGGACACGTGGACCCTGGGCCTAGTGGAAAAAATGAGAGGAGAATGGTAGCAAAGCGCTCGGTGATGAAGCGTTCTCTGACCTCACGACCGAATGCTTTATGTAACGTGATACAGCCTCGCAATTACTGCCTCTCAGGGGCTCCTGTGTTTGCCCACCCATTTACACAGGAAATGGCTGTTAAATGTTTGCTCTCACAACATCCAGAGCAGGTTTAGTGAACCAGCGCGAGATAGCTACAAAAGCTGGCTGGATTTTAGCACAGTGTCCTCGAACTCTGGAAACCAAGGGTCGGCCGGCGGCACACGGTGAGCAAATACGTAATGGAAGTCAAAGCATCATTAGGCAGGAGATGATTTATTACTAATTGTTTAGAGTTGAACAGCTCTTGGTTGACTGTAGGTGCATGAACTCAGCTTTTTTAGAAGTGCTTGAGCCCCTAAAACCCTAAAAAAGGCTATCCCCCCACCACTGCTTATGTCCCATCCCATTACATATGGCATGCAAAACAAAAATGTCCAGTTGCAAGAAAAAGTATGTGAACCCTTTGGAATTACTTGGATTTCGGCATAAATTGGTCATTAAATGTGTTCTGGTCTTCATCTAAGTCACAACAATAGACAAACACAGTCTGCTTAAACTAATACCATACAAAAACATTATATGTTGGCATGGTTGTTTTAAATACAACATGTTAACATTCACAGTGCAGGGTGGAAAAAGTATGTGAACCCCTACGCTAATGACTTTTCTAAGAGCTAACTGGAGCCAGGATGTGATGAGACCAGTTTTGAGTGTGCTGTCCTTGAGAAGCAATGCTTGATGTGAATCATGCCTCGCACAAAAGAGCTCTGAGAAGACCTACGTTCAAGAATTGTAGACTTGCATGTAGCTGGAAAGGGTTACAAAAGTAGCTCTAAAAGCCTTGATGTTTATGTGTCCACGTTAAGACAGACGGAGAAACTACAAATGGAGAAAGTTCAGCATTGTTGTGTTGTGGCTACTCTCCCTTGGCGTGGTCATCCTGTAAAGATGACTGCAAGAGCACAGCGCAGAATGATCAATGAGGTGAGGAAGAATCCTAGAGTGTCAGCTAAAGACTCACAGAAATCTCTGACACATGCTAACAATTGTTTATGGACAAATCTACAATAAGGAAAAAAATAAACAAGAATGGAGTTCATGCGAGGACTCCACGATTCAATAAAACCATGCAAACTTTTCATTTTTTTGTGTTGTTTTAGTTTAAGCAGCCTTTAAGGCTGTGTTTGTCTATTATTGTGATTGTTGTGATGAAGATCAGAACACATTTGTTTATGCAGAAATCCAAGTAATCCCAAAGGGTTCACATTGTAGCGGCTCAGTGGTTTAATACCTGGTGCTAATTGAGATGTTGAAATATTTTTTTATTGGGCGCCAGTTATTAAATTAATTTAATTAGATTAATTAATTAATTAATTAATTAATCAAATTAATTAATAACACAAGACATCTCAGGGTGTGGTTTCTACAGGTGACAGAAATTTTCATAACCAAGTTATCCAGAAAAACACACCGAAATGACAGGTTTTGTAAAATAAAAGTATTTATTAAATCACACAGATATGAGTAAATAATTCATTAAAAAGTCATAAATGTAGCCATTAGCTATCAAATCATAGTGTAGAATGATAAATGAGAAATAAAAGACAAACACGTTATAATGCTGATATGAAAGGAATAAAGATTAATATAACTATTAAGTGAGTATTTCTAAATAAGGGTCTAAGGCATTTTAAGTCTACGAAACCAATTCTTATTTCCAACCAAGCCACTCAAAATGAGTCATCTATACTAAAGACGCTCTATTAAAGACCCGACCAAACCATGACCAACAGACACCATCTGCCGAAAGATTAAACCCAGCTCTGCCTTACTCTGAGTTGTTGAAGTGAGCCTTGGTGACGTCCGCCTGGGTTGGTCGTCTGCTGCTTCACCCCGAAAAAGGATCACGTGAGCCTGTCTGCAGGGTGGGTGGACTTCCTGTGTCAGCACGGAGCCCCAATAGAACCCACAGGGAAATCCCTTCGCTCTCAGGTGGCTTGCTGGTGGCCTCCGGACCGCAGGTTTCTGGGTTGGATCTGGCGGATCTCCTTTTCAGCTGTACTTTAGCTAAACTTAGATGGAATAATGCTTGGCTTCGTAGATTGTAAAATAACCTTAGATATTTTAACTAGGATAGCTAATATTAATATACTTGAAGATTAAATGCACTAGTCTAAGAAAACTAACTTAAGATGACTAAACTAACGGTCTATCCTTTCTCCATCTCTGGCTCCCTAACCTCTCTCCTCTAACTGTTTTCCTTAACTCATCTTCTCCAACTCCTTCTCTCACTCCTTCTCTAACTGCTTCTCCTCCAACTGAACTCTAAACTGTGTCTGCCCAGTTTACTATTAGACTCTGTGGCCTGTTTGGCCCTTGAGCTCCGATTGGCTCTGTGGCCCAAGTGTCTGTGTTTTGATTGGTCTAGGAGCAATTTCAAACTTTGGTGGGGATTCACAAAGGGCCATAAAACCCCCCCTCGCTCACATGGTCAGCATGCTTCAGAATTTTTCTAATAGATCAAACCAAAAGAAAACTCAATTAAACAGTGGATCAAAATACATTTTTCAGCATATCAGTTTGTGATGATAAATTCAGGAAACACAATCTTACAATTGAATCACAATAAATGTAATATATATATATTGCCCACAAACAGTTTTGTAATACTCAAGATAATCTTAGAAATACAATGATGGATGGTACTCTGTCAGAAAGAGATCAAGAGTCATGATATTATTTAAACCCAATTAAATCACTTAAAAGAAAATACATGGTTAAACCACTGATAACCAAATAAAGCTAAATTATCAAATGCTAGTTAAACCTTGTTGATTCAGACTTGAATGTGTAGGAAAATTTAAATCAGGACACATCCAGACACATATACCATATACCAGACACATATACCATTATTTAGTAAACATTCTATAAAACACCTTTTTTATATAGTCAATATAGATGTATTTTAAGCAAAATCTTCTCAGTGAGAAATTCCTCTTCTCTGCTGAGTGTTCAGACAAGCGGCTGTCGTCGGAATTTACGACCGTGGGGGAAGTTGGTGAAGTTGGTGTTGGGAATGTAATTTCCAAGCTAAGAGCATTCATTTTAACTTCATGAATCTTATTTCTAAGTGGTTGCAGAAAGCACAAACCCCTAAATTGGTATAATATATTTGGTGAATTTACAATTTCCAAGGCATTCATTAAGTTTTGAACCCTCTCTCAAGTCCCGTAGTCCCGTCCTTGTCCTGGTGATTGTGCTGTTGGCAAAACCACAATTGTGCACAGTTCCAGATGTTTAAACATTAACGGTCCTAAATCCAGATTTACGACTGACAGCGTCTGAAGGAATGTCAAAAAAAAGAATTTAAAAATGTTTACCCTGACTTGCATTTAGGGTTCTCGAGCGAGGCTGAGTGAAGAAATAGTCAGGAAATGTCATTTTGAAATTTAAGGCTGTTTGAAAAAGATAACTCCAAGGCTTTTAGAGTGTTCTGGGGGTTGAAGTTCCTTATAGACCATAAAGTGGGGGTAGTGTGTGTTTGTGTCCAAGCAATGAAGAAATCCTCTGGTTAATCCACTACATTCCCCCCCCATCGATCGATGGGCCACTGGACGTTGGGTCATCGGTCGATGTCAACGTGGATTTCTGTAGACAGAGCATGTTAGGGTACATCTTTCATGCAATTGGTGTCTTGTTGGTCATGCTTTCTTAAGACAATCTACTTACAAGGTCGCTGACAGAGTTTTTGGTCTAATGGATATACAATTTCTCTTTTGAGGTATCTATCAGTTTTTTTTTTTTTGTTGTAGCTATTGGCTTTTGGTTCTGAATAAAATAGTTAATTTAATGTGATAGTGTGGCAACAAGCATATGAAAGGGTCACAAATAGTTTGCTAGCTATTTGTTCCTTTATAACTTTATCAAGACAACCTACCCATAAGGTATGCTTCAATAATTAGCCACTACTTAGTCAACAATTGAGAACAATATAGCGGAGCAAACGTAGTCAGAAGGGAAACAAAATATGTTTTGGGCACCTGAAGAGAAGAGAAAAAAAAAAATTGGCACCCCCCCTTCTCCATGTATTTATTATACTGCTATGCTAATGGTTTGAAATGGTGATTCAAACACTAGGTTTAACAAAATATCCAATTTGTTGTGAGTTATGCTACTTGGATAGGTGAGTTCCAGACAGTGAATGTGTGGTACTTTCTCAATTTAACAATTGCGTCAGGTCAGAATATGGTGGACAATGAACACTCAGTGTGTCTAAGTATTTGGCCCAGTATTATGATTTAACCTAGGGCATTATCGGTCCCGACTTGTCCCATGGGGCTTTTGCATAGTTTAATTGGGTTACAGTGAACTTGTTTGAGAATCGGTTTAATAAAACACTGACGATGCGGGATTTGGTTCCAGATGCGAGGCAGTTTGTCTGCCTTTGCCTGAGGACCAAACCAATGAGACCTGAGCTCGCGAATTGTTTTGCCAGTGCTGTGCTGGGACCTCACCAGTAGCTTGTCAGCAGTGTAGCACAATGGTTGGTATCCAAGCGTGCTTTTTCCCAGTTTTGGGTGTTTCCGCAGTTCACCCCTAGAACGGTGAGATATACCAACACCTGAGAAAGTGTGGTTCAGCGAAAAAGTTGTGGCCTGAGCCATTTCAATAGGGTCTGGGGGACGTCCCCCCCATCTGGCAAATGCACCTGCCACGGTGATGAGATGTTTGTTCCTTCGAACAAATTTCATGAGTCTTTCGACCCAATCCATTTGTGGAATTGGCCATACACCACACAGATCTTCTGAAGATTGGGGCTGAAAACACACTAGCCTTTTTCCAACAAGTGGCAGATATGTCAATTGTGGGAATGCTCGGTGTGTTTTCCCCATCATTTTGTGGTCCACCCATGGGTGATCGAGGGCCTGGGCTAGGCTCTCCCCCCCATGGCTCTGAGGCACCACGAATGAAGATGAAGCGTGTGTATCTGGGGCATAAACAAACAGGCCCTTGAGCATCCTGAAAGACGCACAGTAAGTGGCAAGTGGATCAAGGTGAAATGCCAGTGTTCTGAAAGAAGTGTTGTCACATGCACCAATTGTCATGTTAACTTTCCATTTGATCTGAGCATTCCGAAAAGCACATCCATCTGTGTAGATGGTGGGAATGTTTTTACATTCATAAGAATCCAAGGGACTGTGTTTGTCTGGAACCACTGGTGCAGGAACAAGAAGAGAACAATCCTTTTGGTGCACGAACAGAGGATCACAGTTAGTCCGTGGCAAGGAACCTGCAGGTGGTCTGTGAACAGCTGACTTGTCAGCCCATGGAACAAAGATTTCACCGTTGACCGTTGTGTTAAGAGTGAATGACTTTCCAGCTTTTGGGTTGTACTCATCTACAGCCGTAGAGGGAGTCAATGCCCATGAACAGGTGTTTTGTTTTAGAATCATGGTAGGGGATTCTGAGGATGGTGGTTTCAGAACCCTGACAGTGAGCTTCTCATTGATTCCCGTGGAATTTGAAGGTTCAATGAGCTTGTGTGGCTCAATGTTGCTAGCAACATGATAGCATTGAACTCTATCCTGTGCCTTAGGACAGGGCAGGGGTTCGCAAACCTGTGCCCAGATTCTACGATGCTGAAAGTCAATCAATGGTTTGAACCGGTCAAGGAGGTCTTTGCCAAAGAGCAATGGGACGTTCTCCAATGGAGAAATGTGAATTGGATGGGTGAGGCTCATTGGACCGATGGCAACGTGCACCAGGGCTGCAGAATGCAGAGTGATACCAGTGTGTGAATATGGTTGAAGGTGAAGAGCACACTTTTTCAGAGGTATCTCTTTGTTGTTTCGGCGGGCTGTCGCCCTCACCTGGTCAAAAAGTGAATTTGACATTAAAGAAATGTCTGACCCCGTGTCCAAAAGAGCATCATACCCGAACACATCTTCCAGCCAGGTGGCTAGGTAGAATTTTGGTGTTGAACCTTTCTTGGTTAAGAAACCCAAGAATTGTTTAGGTGGTGGATCCTCCAGGCTGAGGGAAGGAGCTTCCTCAGTGTGGTTGTCTTCAGCGTCTGGCTGTACAACCAAGGCTGCATTGGAGTGGATGGATTTCGCACCCCCCCAAGCAGGTTGATCTGGAGCATGGACAATTGGCAAGAATTCAGATTCAGCATTGTCCTGCTTGCGTATTTCGTCACGAAATTGTCTGAGCAGACTGCCGTCTTTAGTGCTCAGGTTAGTTGGATATCTCTCATGCTTGTGCCCTTTAGGTGGACACCAACGTTTGTGGTGCTTTGGGCTCTTTCTCCTGAGCGGAGATTGAAGTTTGCTGGAGCTCTGTGCTCGAGCATGGTGCTGTGAGTGTTTGCCATTCCAACTGCGTTTTATCCTACCTTTCCTTCGATAGGAGGGCTTTTGGTCACTTTGCTTGGCCCAATGTAGGGACGAGCGACGCCAAGAGTGGAACACTCTCTGGTTTTTGTGGTTTAACTGGGTCTTAGGTGGCATTGGAGCCTTGTGTGCCCCTTTTTGCTTGACGTGGGAGGACTGCTCATTAATTATCAGGACGTCATTTGACTCTGATTTTTTATTAATGTTTTGTTGGAACTTAGCAAATCCTCTGAGAGCCAAATCACGCAGCTGCCGGCTTGTTAGCGTACGAGGGCAGGCTGCGACTCCAAAAGAGTGACTGGTGGAGGGATGGAGGTTTCTCACGAACAATGTTTTGAAAACTTCCTCTTCCTCCATTCCAGGCTCATTTCTATAGCCGAAATAAGCTAGCCTGAGGCGGTGATAGTACTGTAGGGGTGTTTCCTGGCGGCTCTGCTTAATTGCAAGAGCTGCAGCAAGGCCGGTTTGAACAAGGTGGTTGGAGAACTCATTCTCCAAAGCCTTGCAAAGAGCAGGATAATCTCTCTTAACCTGGGGTGGTTGGCGCTCAATGAAACGTCCAACTTCCCGACTAGAGGACACCTTAATGAGGTAGATTTTATCATCTACCGTGGCCTTGGGGAAACGGCGTAAGAAGAAGTCAATGTCGCGAAGATACTGGTGGACATCATTAGAACCGTCCGGTTCTGGTTCAAAGCGTGGGATGTTACGCGCAATTTTGTCCAAATCTCTATCAGAGGGTGCTTGAGGTTGCACAGAGGTCCCATGTGGCTGGGAACGCTGAGTGAACCTTGGTTCTACTGGCGCTTCAGCACCTTTAAGGGAGACTAGAGGGAATGTATTTGTGGATGGTTGTTGCTTAGGATCCGGAACCCCAGGGGTTCCTGATTTACCAGCTGGATTGATGGGGGAGTCTCCCTCCATCATCAGCTCAAATGTTAACTCTGTTTGGTCTCGAGTTAATTTGACTGCATTGTTAGCATGTGCTAATTCAGTTTGTAGCTCAACCTGTCTTGCAATAGCATGTTTTAGTTTTTCCTGTGACTGAGCTGCAAGTTGGGTAGCTATGTTGGCTTCCTTTTGAAGCAGCTGCACTTCGGTTTTGAGGTCTCTTTGGTTCATTTCAGACTGTACAGTTTTGTTCTCTAGGTCTGCAACTTTATCATTTAAAGTCACAATCTCTGCTTGGAGATTTTGAATGGTTTTGGAGGAAGCAGCAAGTTGATCCTGTGACAACAGCAGTTGTTTCCACAGTATTAGGGAAATCGGATCCACTTGTTGCTTGCCCTCAAGGATTTTAGATACACACTCATTGAGGCTTTTGGCAATTAGTGCATGGAGACCCCCACTGTCCATTTGTTGGACTGGGACGGTAAGTCCTGGGGGTAAACCAGCTGTAAGCTCTAAAAGAGCTTTTTCGGTGGCACACATTTTGATTTACGTAAAGCACGTGGAATCAAACAATTTTGATGACAAACAAGTTTATTTTATGTTCGAGTCAATTAGCATTGTGCCTTTTCTAAGAAGAAAATCTGTTAAAAGTGGGCGACCTAAGGTTACAATTAGTAGATTAATTTTAAAAGAATAGTTAGATTTGTTGTCAGTGATGCTAGTGAACAGTTTAATAACTGTAGGGCACTATACACAATGTCTAAATCTAAATATGGGTATATTTATTAACTATGTACAGGATGGGAGAATTTAACTATGTATTAAGCACAGGTGTGCTGGGTATATGGTTGAGTAACTGATAACTGGATAGGTTTTTTTTTTTTTTTTTTTTTTTTTTTTTTTTTTAATGGTTAATTAATTAATTAATTTCAATCAGTTATTAATAATTGATCTTAATCGATCAATAATTAAGCTTAATTTATTTGAAGATGGTTGAATTAAATTGAAAATAATTAATTAACAAAAATTTAATTAACTTTACTTAATCAAATTGATTAAAATGACCAGTTAATTATTTTATGTTGTGATTAGTTACTCAATGGAGATAGCTATTTAGCTTGGTTCAATGTAACCTAAAGAGTAATGTTTGAGAGAGCAGACCTGAAACTTAAATTTAACTATTTAATATTAACCGATTAAATGAATGCAGTTATTTGTTTACTTATTTACAAACCATTTAACCAAACCACAATGCAAATTCCCTTTATTAACTTAACAAAAAGTTTGTTTGAATTGGCACCCTCTGGCGACAGAAACTCTAAATGCACTCTACAGGATGATAGCAATTACACAAGTACAACACCAGGTGGCGACACAGCTATATGGCTAAGTGGCTCCCTCTGGTGGTCAAACAAATGAAATGTACCTTTCTGCACTGTATGCAGTTAACCAAATCAAACACCAGATGGCGATGTGGCAGTGTACCCCCCCTAGTGGTGAGGGGTAGTAAAACACCCTTTGAGTTTGAGTGTAAATAGTCAGGCTGTCCACCAGATGGTGGCAGAGGCCGACTGGTGGGAGTGGTCACGCCCACTGATGATGCCACGTTAAGGACCGCCCCTTGGGTCTGGGACCTGGTCAGCAGATTTGACTGACTCAGTCGACTGTGAATAGCAGAGGAGAAGGGCACGGCTGTCCGAAAGTTTAACACAGCAGCAACACACTTCACAAGATGAGCAAAGAGGATTTACATCCTGGCGTGGTTAGTTTAATCACGCACACAATAAACTTCCTGCCACTCAGGGTGGTGTTACGTAAAAGTTAGCTACTCTTTTACGCACGTGGAAGTGTCCAGTACTGCAGGATTTTACGGATTTCGCGCAAAAACCGGCAGTTTTAACTGGAGCGCGGAGTCGATGAGCCGGAGATCCGCGACTCAGGGCTGCGCGAAGGCCTTAGATCAACACTGGTAAAATATGTCTATTTTACCGGAAACAGTTCGAACTTTATGTAAGTACACACGTATATACACGTATATACACCCGGGTTTAAGGTTGCCCACACACGGCGGTGTGTCAACCAAGCTTATTTTACAAATAAGAGTAATGTTTTCAAGAGCGCTCGCATACCACACACATAACTGTACACGTTATACAGACAAACAGGGGACCGTGCGCGTGACACAGACAGGGGACTGGCCAGTCCTGAATTGTAAACAAAAACACGTGTAGAACATGTGCGTGTGTTTCTAACACGCTGGGTTTATGCAGTTAACTCCAGCTAGCCCGGCTAGCTCAGTCGGTAGAGCATGAGACTCTTAATCTCAGGGTCGTGGGTTCGTGCCCCACGTTGGGCGCCAAATTATGTAGCGGCTCAGTGGTTTAATACCTGGTGCTAATTGAGATGTTGAAATATTTTTTTATTGGGCGCCAGTTATTAAATTAATTTAATTAGATTAATTAATTAATTAATTAATTAATCAAATTAATTAATAACACAAGACATCTCAGGGTGTGGTTTCTACAGGTGACAGAAATTTTCATAACCAAGTTATCCAGAAAAACACACCGAAATGACAGGTTTTGTAAAATAAAAGTATTTATTAAATCACACAGATATGAGTAAATAATTCATTAAAAAGTCATAAATGTAGCCATTAGCTATCAAATCATAGTGTAGAATGATAAATGAGAAATAAAAGACAAACACGTTATAATGCTGATATGAAAGGAATAAAGATTAATATAACTATTAAGTGAGTATTTCTAAATAAGGGTCTAAGGCATTTTAAGTCTACGAAACCAATTCTTATTTCCAACCAAGCCACTCAAAATGAGTCATCTATACTAAAGACGCTCTATTAAAGACCCGACCAAACCATGACCAACAGACACCATCTGCCGAAAGATTAAACCCAGCTCTGCCTTACTCTGAGTTGTTGAAGTGAGCCTTGGTGACGTCCGCCTGGGTTGGTCGTCTGCTGCTTCACCCCGAAAAAGGATCACGTGAGCCTGTCTGCAGGGTGGGTGGACTTCCTGTGTCAGCACGGAGCCCCAATAGAACCCACAGGGAAATCCCTTCGCTCTCAGGTGGCTTGCTGGTGGCCTCCGGACCGCAGGTTTCTGGGTTGGATCTGGCGGATCTCCTTTTCAGCTGTACTTTAGCTAAACTTAGATGGAATAATGCTTGGCTTCGTAGATTGTAAAATAACCTTAGATATTTTAACTAGGATAGCTAATATTAATATACTTGAAGATTAAATGCACTAGTCTAAGAAAACTAACTTAAGATGACTAAACTAACGGTCTATCCTTTCTCCATCTCTGGCTCCCTAACCTCTCTCCTCTAACTGTTTTCCTTAACTCATCTTCTCCAACTCCTTCTCTCACTCCTTCTCTAACTGCTTCTCCTCCAACTGAACTCTAAACTGTGTCTGCCCAGTTTACTATTAGACTCTGTGGCCTGTTTGGCCCTTGAGCTCCGATTGGCTCTGTGGCCCAAGTGTCTGTGTTTTGATTGGTCTAGGAGCAATTTCAAACTTTGGTGGGGATTCACAAAGGGCCATAAAACCCCCCCTCGCTCACATGGTCAGCATGCTTCAGAATTTTTCTAATAGATCAAACCAAAAGAAAACTCAATTAAACAGTGGATCAAAATACATTTTTCAGCATATCAGTTTGTGATGATAAATTCAGGAAACACAATCTTACAATTGAATCACAATAAATGTAATATATATATATTGCCCACAAACAGTTTTGTAATACTCAAGATAATCTTAGAAATACAATGATGGATGGTACTCTGTCAGAAAGAGATCAAGAGTCATGATATTATTTAAACCCAATTAAATCACTTAAAAAGAAAATACATGGTTAAACCACTGATAACCAAATAAAGCTAAATTATCAAATGCTAGTTAAACCTTGTTGATTCAGACTTGAATGTGTAGGAAAATTTAAATCAGGACACATCCAGACACATATACCATATACCAGACACATATACCATTATTTAGTAAACATTCTATAAAACACCTTTTTTATATAGTCAATATAGATGTATTTTAAGCAAAATCTTCTCAGTGAGAAATTCCTCTTCTCTGCTGAGTGTTCAGACAAGCGGCTGTCGTCGGAATTTACGACCGTGGGGGAAGTTGGTGAAGTTGGTGTTGGGAATGTAATTTCCAAGCTAAGAGCATTCATTTTAACTTCATGAATCTTATTTCTAAGTGGTTGCAGAAAGCACAAACCCCTAAATTGGTATAATATATTTGGTGAATTTACAATTTCCAAGGCATTCATTAAGTTTTGAACCCTCTCTCAAGTCCCGTAGTCCCGTCCTTGTCCTGGTGATTGTGCTGTTGGCAAAACCACAATTGTGCACAGTTCCAGATGTTTAAACATTAACGGTCCTAAATCCAGATTTACGACTGACAGCGTCTGAAGGAATGTCAAAAAAAAGAATTTAAAAATGTTTACCCTGACTTGCATTTAGGGTTCTCGAGCGAGGCTGAGTGAAGAAATAGTCAGGAAATGTCATTTTGAAATTTAAGGCTGTTTGAAAAAGATAACTCCAAGGCTTTTAGAGTGTTCTGGGGGTTGAAGTTCCTTATAGACCATAAAGTGGGGGTAGTGTGTGTTTGTGTCCAAGCAATGAAGAAATCCTCTGGTTAATCCACTACAACATACTTTTTCTTGCATGTGTTGGGATATGAACATCCCTAATAAACTGCAAACCAGCTCTGCCCCTGACAGCCATTACCCCTGATTTAATTACTTATTCAAGGTGAGACACTGCAGGCTGGAGGTTATAAATCACTTGGCTGTAAGGAGCTGTGAATGGCAGCTCTGTTCAGGCCATCCCGTTCCACAAAGGCTGAGTAAAATACATCTGAAAACTCAATAAAACAGCACAGTCAGCACTGTGCGGCACAACACAGTGAAAGAGCCAGAGATTCTACAGCACTAATAGCCTATATTGCTCAATAGCTCTCCGCTTTCTCCATCTTCGCTGTTATCTAGTTGGAGGTCACTCTGTCGCCTCACTTAACTCAGAGTGATGAGCGTAAATTTCACCTTGAGGTTTATTCACACAAGCCTAGTGACAAATAAAAAATGTCATATCAGAGATAAGTAGCTCTGATACTGCATAGCTTGACGAGGTTTGCAGTGAACTGTATTTATATCATATCAAAAATCATCATATCAGGACTAGAGATGGAAAAATTTATTAAAATCTACTTTCAGCCAAAATACAGGATTACAGTTAAGGATTACAGCAGCCCTGTGTAGGGCCAATGTTGAGGCTGCTCAATCACAAAGCAGCAGTTAATAATAAAGACTTTTAAATTTACTAACCAGATATCCCTCACAGGAGTGCATCTTTCAGTCCATACAGTGAGTATCAAGATATTTACACAAAACAGCAAACACTGTAAAGGACATTTAACCCCACCAAAATGACAGCAGCAACAGTTGGAAAGCTAAAGGAATCACATTTAAAATAATTAGACACCATTAAATCATATTTGTAAATGAATTTTATTTTTAATTTTTCTATTTTTCTCCCCAATTTTGCATAGCCCCCTTATTAGGACTCCCCCATCACCAGTAATGCCCCAAAACACCAGGAGGGTGAAGACTAACACATGCTTCCTCTGATACAGTGAAACCAGGTAACGCTTCTTTTTGACCTTTAAACCAACTAACCAGATATCCCTCTTAAGTGTGCATCTTTCATTTCATACAGTAAGTATCAGAGTATTTACATAAAACAGCAAATGCTGTAAAGCACGTTTAACCCCCACCAAAATGACGGTGGCAAAAGTTGAAAAGCTATTGGAATCACATTTAAAATAATTCAAGACAATTAAATCATATTTGTGAGTTAAGCATTACAGCACCTCTTTGTGGGGCCAATGTGGAGACTGCTCTATCACTAAAAAGTCTGCAGTTCTTCGTTTAACCACTAGATGGAACTCAGTGGATTGGCTATTGCTATTGTATTCTGGGTTTTTTTTTGGCCATTCCTATTATTTAAATTCTGTAGAATGTGTATGAATAACACATCTTGTGCAGGGAAGATAATAAAGACTTTGAAACCCTCTAACTGGATTTCCCTCTCAAGAGTGCATCTTTCAGTCCATACAGTAAGTATCAGTGCTTACAAACAACCCTATTTACACAAAACAGCAAACGCTGTAGAGCACATTTAACTCCCACCAAAATTACAATAGCAACAGTTGGAAAGCTAAAGGAATTACATTTATAATAATTGTGTTTTTACCCCTAAATAAGCAGTACATTTTTATTTCTGTTTCCACTTTAAGCTCCACAGTACAGTTCTGTACAGAAAGACGCAACATAGCTCTGTGAGTGGTAATTACTCTTAGCTTCTCAGAGTATTGTAAAGAACAATCTTTAATAAAAAGAATGTTTCTGTACAGAATTGTGGCCATTTGGATGCTTAACTGGATGGTTCTTAACCATATACATATGCGCTGGTTGCAGAACATAAAATGTACAAGATAAACTCTGGTGTATGACAGTCAATCTGGAATATTTTATTCCACTCTTGCCGCCACTGTAATAACACCCTGCCCGTGATCTGTCACTCTGTCAGCCCATAATGTGAGAAAATGCAGCAATCAGCAGAGGGAGTTCCGGCTGTATTTTTAGTGACACAGATGTTGTTTCAGCCAAAGCCATTACAGTAATAACACAATATTGCTGCTAGTGATGTTTTCTGTTACAGCTTCCTCCAAACACTCAGTTATTTGGATGCATTAAGTTCAATAACTCTAAAGAGAGCCTATGATGATGCAGAGCTGAAGACCACACACACATACACACGTGTAAAGCTACAAAATAGGGATACATTGAATATTTGGCAACCAAAAATTCTTTGACGAAAATGTAAAAAAAAAAAAAAAAAAAAAAAAAACCTTTTTGTGTTTGGCTGAATAAGCGCGAGGTTTACATTTTAGCATTCAGCATCACTTTTCATGTTTGGTATCAGCTGTAGAGGGCACCCAGTGCTAGAAGGCATATCACTGCTGAGGTAAATTCATAATTAGAATATTACAACTGGAGTAAATTTATGATTAAAATAGCACTACTGAGACGAATATATGATTAGTACAGCACTACTGAGGTAAATTCATGATACGCATAGAACTGTTGAGTTTTTACCACTGGATAAGTAGCACTTTTCATGCTGTGTTTTCACTTTAAGCTCCACAGTACAGTTCTGTACAAAAAGACGGAACCAGTCACGATACAGAGCTTTGTGTCCACTGTAAATGTATTATAAGAATATCACTACTGAGGTAAATTTATGATTAGAATAGCACTACTGAGGTAAATTCGTGATTAGAATAGCACTACTAAAGTGGATGTATGCTTAGAATAGCACTATTAAAGTACATTTATGACAAAAACTGCACTGCTTAGGTTTATTTATGATTAAAGGAGCACTAATGAGCTCTACTGTGTTCAGTATTCTGTTTTCAGTGTTTTTGCTGCATCACTTCTACAAAACCAGCGATGTACATGCCTGTCCAGAGGTAAAGCTGGAGATAAAGCAAACCAAACAAATGCTTGGTCTACAATCAAGCTGAGAAGGTTGTCCAAAGTTCATTCACGGAGACTTCATTAGCAGATGAGGCATGTGATGTTTACATAGAGTTTTAATGGGGTCTCTTTCTCTGAGTCTATTTTTATTTGGCTAGGATGGTAATCATTTATACCATAAAATTATTGTTCACTTTTAGGCAAAGTCCTGAAAGAAAAAAAAAGCATAATTTCAAGAATTACATCAGAAATATGTTTTTTTTTTCTCCTGCCATTTTTCCTTTGCATTGTGTTCTACATTCCAACCAATGATTTTCGTATTTTACCTTTTTTTGTTTATAATATGTTGTTGAATTACTAAATATTTTAAATTTACATTCATTGTAATGGCTAGTGCAATTTCCCCTTTCAAAATCTGAATAGTCTTTTTACTTTTATATGATTTTTTTCTATGATGTTCTCATGGACTTTTAAATATATAGATATTTGTATCCATATCAGTTTATTTTTTAAATTATAGACAAGACAAGAAACCTAGACAACTATATGTATAATATTTGTGGCCTCCAGCTTTAAACCATTATTTTAATAGTTCTCATTGTGATTGAGTCGTTAAATATATTGTCTCATGCATTCTTATCACTAGCTTCATTTTTCTCCATTATCAAATTGTTTAGGTCAATGCAATGTTAATTACCTGTATTAGATAGATGTTAGTGTTAAATCGTGCAAAAGTTCCAGATTGAATGGTAAAGTTATAATAAACTTTCGAAGTGCAGATGAACATGCTCCTTGTCTGTACAAGCTCCTCATCTCTCCTTCTAAAATTTTCTGCTCCGCTGGGAGGAGTTGAAGAGCCTGATGGCTCTCAAGACAAAGGATCTCCTGAGTCTGTCTGTAGAGCAGCTCTGTGACAGGAACCTTTTACTGAAACTGCTCCTATGGTCCAATAAGATGGTGTGCAGTGGGTGACCATCTGGGGGAACTTGGGGAACTTGTACGTATACTGAGGATGCTGTTGTTATCCACTATGCAATCCAACAACTGTGACTAATGTACTGTATAGTCTACTTAAATAGGGCAACTGATCAGTTCTACAAGAACACAAATGAAAGGATGGGGAATAATGTGGAGAGGGTTCAATTACACAGAGATAATCACTCATATTCTGTATCTCTGTTTCTTTTGTTCTTCTTTTATTCTATCTCTCTGTGCCGTCACAGACCACAAAGCATGTCTGTTCCATTCCCCAGATCAGCAGCAGAACTGGAAAAAGGAGACAGACCTGTTCAGGGACAGAACGTATTAAAGAAAAAAAAGGGTCTCTGAGTTTATGACCTGACTAAATGAGAAAGTGCAGAATGGAAAAAGAGAAATAGTGGAGGCCAGAGGGTGGTGGAGGAGGTGATGTGGGACGTTTCAGAGCGTTCAGAATCCAGAAGCTCTCCACGCATCACTTCAAGAACACAGTGTACTACAAGGATGGTTTAAAGGTATAGAGAGTTAAATGGATTATTAGGGAGTTTATAACAGCAATAAATTGTTCAGTGTGTGACCTCAAGATGCCCGTTAACGTTTTTAACACAGCGTGGACTCAAGCTGCATTGACTCTACAGGTTTGTGTAAAAAAAGGTCAGTTACTAGGACATCGCCTGTTCGAATCCTGTTTATGTAGCTTGCTATCGGCTGCCGGAGACCTAAGATTTTGATAACGGCAACATACATCATAATTCTAGACCACTTGGGTTGGCCCATTCATAGTTCGTCCTAAAATGTTCATCGAAGGTAAAAAGTAAAGGTAAAAATTGGTGGTGTGATGAGGTTTTGATAAGACAGCAGTGACACGTATATTTGTGAAGCTCTCTGTATAATGTAATGTCTCTATCACTCTCTGAATAAGGCAATCTAACAAAGTCATTTTAGGAAAGTGCTCAGCGCTGAGTGTCCCTGTAGAGAATCTTCTGGCCTCATGTAAAATTCATGCATTCAAATTGAGGCAGTAATATAAAATGCAATAACTTTCCATCCCTTCACAAAAATATGTAAAAATATTTGTCTGAGTCCAGAATAACCTCAGAGCGAAGAGCAATCTCAGAGACGCGTCCAATTTTAGCCAAACCCCAAAATATTCATTAAACCTTGATGACTGTCATTTTGGTGTTGGGTTTATTCATTGTCTGCATGCCTCATCAAACACTACAAACTACAATATCTCTCTCTTTCTCTCTCTCTCTCTCTCTCTCTCTCTCTCTCTCGCTCTCTCTCTCTCTCTCTCTATCTATCTCTTGCTAGCAGAGCAGAGCAGGTATTGTCTGTAGTGGTGGGTTGTTCTCAGCACTGCAGATTGGACACTGGTATGATGGTGGTTTTAGTAGTGTGTGTTGTGCTGGTACAAGTGTTCAGACACAGCAATGCTGCTGGAGTTTTTAAACACCATTTGTTTTTAAATGCCATGCACAATTTCAGAAATGCTATGTTCAATACATCTGGCCTTCAGAACACGACCTTGCTCAACTCAAATTCCATTCTATCTATCTATCTATCTATCTATCTATCTATCTATCTATCTATCTATCTATCTATCTATCTATCTATCTATCTATCTATCTGTCTGTTTGTCTGTCTGTCTGTCTGTCTGTCTGACTACACTGCAAAAAACTAAATCTTAGCAAGTGAAAATTTCTAAATTTAAGGCAATAAAACTTATTTTCTTCTCTGATAAGACTTTTTGTCTTACTAAGTGTTAGATTATTTTGCTTATTTTATATTTATCTATCTATCTATCATATAATAGACATGATTGTGTCATTCCTTACATTGTCAGTCTGCACACATTAAAGACTCCAACTCCCAGCATGCACTTACACCTTCCGGACTCTGCTGATCATATGATGCTACAGTGTTCTAACTCGCCAAGCTTCTGATTACACACATCTGGACCTGTTAATATAATTACCTTTATGTTTTTGTTCCTTGTTGCCTGGTATTGCATTTATTTCCTAGCTCTTTTACCTTGCATTTCATTTGTTTCATTGTATGACCCATTTTGCCTGCTCTCTCCCTGGTATATTGTTTACTATTGCTGCCACTTTGTTACTGTCCCTGCCATTCTAGTCTTTGAGATTAGCTTGTGTATCTGTTTCTTGATACTGTGTAAAAAATTACCCTGCTATCCTTGTGCAAGTCAATTTTCCCATTCCACTGGAAAATTAATCCAGCATAAAGACATACTTTGTAGTAAAAAAAAGGTAACTTACTCTTCTGCCCTACAACTCTGTGACCAAGCAGTCAACCATTAAAAAAATTAAATATACTGTAACTGACTACCCCAATACATACTCAAATATGTGTGTTCTCTATCCAAATAAATTGTTAATTTTATAAAACACAATAAAATTATGTAACACAGATTTTACTCCAAATTCCTCTTTCAGTTGCTTATTCAACTATTTTGTGTAAATGTTACACAATTAACAACCCTATGAATATATTTTTTTACAGTGTAGCTTTTTGGCCAAATGCTATCCCTAATGCTATCGCTATAACAAGTAGGCAACATTAAGAAATTGTCCAGAGAGAATAAGTGGGCATCTCCCACGCCAGCCATCATTCTGCCCTGCTTTCTGGCCAGCCAATCACAGCAGCTGATAACAACCTCCCACAGACCGAGAAAAATGGAGACGGACAGAGAGGAGAGTGAAAGAGACAGAGAGAGACAGAGAGAGAGACAGAGTTTGTCCCAGGAGACTGAGCTTCCTCTCTATGCATAGTGTATTACAACAGTATTAGCATTAGCAAACACAGCAGTCCTACACTACAGGGTGGGCTGTGCACCTCCAGCAACCCAGCGTGATGCACCTCCCTCCTTAGATCATTCCTACTGGAGCCCAGCAGCAAACTCAACCCCCCTCCGTACCCTCCCAGCCAGCCCATGCACAAACAAACACACACACACTTGCAGATCCGAACTTCCGAACATCCGAAATCCAGACACAACATCTATAACAGCTAAAAGATCCGGTACAGTAAGAGAAGCAGCAGCCGAGCACAAGCACGCTGTAGGCTGTAGGCCCGAGGCACCTTCTTGTTCCCCTACCTGCGTGATCTCGGTCGCACGTGAGCTCTTGGCCTACATCCAGACACATCCACGCGCAGCTCTGTGAACATCACAGGCTCCTCTTCACACACTGCGTGAAGCTCAGCTCGCCTCACGCTCTCTGGGGCTATAATTGGATCGTGGCTCAGTCGTGCAGAGGAACCCACCGTCTTGAAAGGAGGCTCTTTTTTCTTTTATTATTTGAAAACATGCATTCTCAGGGTATGTTCCAGTTTGGAGGCACGCCCTCGCCGGCGGTGGCCCGCTTTCACGTTTCACGATCCAAGATCGGTGTGTTTTTTCAGTTTTTTTGGTGCTTGGCTGCGGGTGATAAAAAGGTGTTGAGCCATCTGCTCTGGAGGAGGCGCACTCTGCAAAAATAACTCAAAAAAAAATGACTTGATGATTTAGTTTCCCTAAAGAAAATTTAAAAACTTTATATTGACAGACTACTATTTACTGCCACATTCCATCTATCTAGGAACTACAGGGGTTGAACAATGAAACTGAAACACCTGTCACACCTTTTAGTGTGGGAGGTTTCAGGGCTAAATTAGACCAGCCTGGTGGCCAATCTTCATTAATTGCACATTACTGCACCAGTAAGAGCAGAGTGTGAAGGTTCAATTAGCAGGGTAAGAGCACAGTTTTGCTCAAAATATTGCAATGCACACAACATTATGGGTGGCATACTAGACTTCAAAAGAGAACAAATTGTTGGTGCACGTCTTGCTGGAGCATCTGTGACCATGACAGCAAGTCTTTGTGATGTATCAAGAGCCACGGTATCCAGGGTAATGTCAGCATACCACCAAGAAGGACCAACCACATCCAACAGGATTAACTGTGGACGCAAGAGGAAGCTGTCTGAAAGGGATGTTTGAGTGCTAACTCGGATTGTATCCAAAAAACATTAAAATAAAAACACGGCTGCCCAAATCACGGCAGAATTCAATTTCCACCAGAACTGTCCGTCGGGACAATAAATGATTGTGGTCTAAAACCAGGTGTTTCAGTTTCATTGTCCAACCTGTACACCATGTTCCAAATTATTATGCAAATTGGATTTAAGTGTGACAAAGATTTTTTTTTTGTTTCTCAATTAAACCCATGGATGGTATTGTGTCTCACGGCTCTTTGGATCACTGAAATCAATCTCAGACACCTGTGATAATTAGATAATTAGTTAGCCAGGTGAGCCCAATTTAAGGAACACTACTTAAGAAGGATTCCACATTATTATTTTTATTAAGCAGGCCACAGGTTTTAAGCAACATGGGAAAGATAAGGGATCTCTCTGCTGCCAAAAAGCATCAAATAGTGCAATGCCTTGGACAAGGTATGAAAACATTAGTTTTTCACGTAAACTTAAGCGTGATTATCGTACTTTGAAAAGATTTGTGGCTGATTCAGAGCACAGACGGGTTCGTGCAGATAAAGGCAAAATGAGGAAGGTTTCTGCCAGACAAGTTCATTGGATTAAGAGAGAAGCTGCTGATGCCTCTGGAGTCCCACGAACCTCAAGGTGTAGGATCCTTCAAAGGCTTGCTGTGGTGCATAAACCTAGAAGCTAGAAACATATTAGAAACTAAAAAACGCTGCCCTGATCTGTGGGATATGCATATAGGGCATATGGTCCTGCTCTAACCTGCAACCCATCTCAGCCACCCACACTTGAGAAGATGGGATTAATTGCTCATGGTACAGTATGAGCAGTCAATTACAAATACCTACCGAAGGCTGGAATGGAAATAACCTTTTTATACAAACTTGGTATAGCATCATCATTGGATTCTTTTTTAGTTGATCCAAGTTTCACTCTATAGAAGTCCGAGCACCAGCTTAGAGAGTCTGTCAATGTCTGTGTAGAAATGCACTGTGGAGTTCAAAGTGGAATGAATAGAACTCGAGAGAGAGTTATCCAGTTAGTGTTATGAAAAGGCTTTTTTGCTGCTTCACCTAGTGGGCATGTTAGTTTTACACATTCTACAAGCATTCTTTCTTTTTAAAAGATTGATGAAGCAGAAGCAGTGTACCAAATGAAGCACAACATTGGCTCAAATGAGTGTATGCATCCATGAGCATGCTTGGTAGTTTAATTTAGTGCCCTATTTTAGCGATCTAAAGGTGAGCCGTCAACTGTGCACCATGCAGCTTGATTAAGGACGTGTCAGTGTTTCTTTGCTATCATAACGTTGGGAAAAGTACTCCTTGCACGGCTCGAAACACTCAAAAGACATGTATTAATTATCTCAATTAATCGTGGGTGTGTTTTGGGTGTAATGTGGAACAAACCAATCAGTGTCTCACTTACTATTTTCTTTAAGAGCCAGGTATGCTCTGACTTTGGTGGATTGCTATTTTAAAGGTGGAGCTACCTTGACGTGTCCAGCATGTCTAAGCAGAGGAAACTGATTTACTCGCTCATGCTCTAAAGGTGCGTGAGTAGGTCATTAATGGGAACAGCAATATATATTTTTTGGATTCTGTTTATTGTTGGTGTAAAAGTTGGGTTTGTGCACTGATGCATGTCCTTGTGTGTGTGTGTGTGTGTGTGTAATGTGCAGGGGTGTACAAGCATTGTGCAAGCACAGTGCACCTGTTGCCAAGATAACAATGAAAGTCGTACTGTTTACGTTTATCTGACATTTTTTTCTGTCACTGGGGTACCTGTGTTTTCTATTGCCAAGATAGCAATACGCAAGACATTTAACTAAACACACCTTATTTTGGGACCACCACACCTATCTGCATAGATATATATTTACTAGCTCCATTGCTATTTATACTGTTGGCAGGGTGTAAGATAGCAAGAAGCAGTAGGTTGAAAGATAGGGCCCAAAGAAGCCTCCCATAGAGCTGCTGTATCTCTTAACCTAAAAACCTCAGAATTGCCTAATTAGAGGAATTCTGGCCAATCACATATTTTTTTATAAACCAGACAATACTAATACATAGTCAATCAATTTACATTTAATTTTAAATTAAAATTATCATTTAGAAAATTGCTAATAATTCTCCACACAAGGCTTTTGGTGCTTCACATCAATGTCACTGCGTGTCTCTGTTAGCTTAATTAGTTCTGAATTAAACTACGCTTCAATAATAACACAAAATAAGGTTGGAATGATCGGTTCATTTATTTTACAATGGGTCAGAGCCACCTCGGTTCCAATTCACTCTGAAGACAAGATTTGGTCAGGCTGTTATATAACACAGAATGATTCAGATTCACTGAGGCTTAGAAATAATTTTAAAGGTGGTCTGAAGTGGGTCTTTTCAAGCTGTGCTTTTTTCCGTAATTTCATTTGCACTGCAGGTCACAAGAACTCAATAAGCTCCTTCTGCAATTGCTAGAACATTCAGATCCAGTCTGCAGCACAGTTCAGGGAAAAAATATGAGTATGCTCTGAACCTCTTAACACCTCGGAAGATCCTAAAGTAGCTAATTAATTGAAAGGATGAATCACTGACAGGATTGAATGACTTAAGGTGTTGTAAACTCTACAGTGACGTTCATCTCAACAGCAGTCTCACCTTAGAATCGACAGCATGGAACAATTTCAAACATGGGAAAGTGAATCACTACATGGACATGGCTTCCGAAAATAGCAAACTAATTAATAAACTAGTTAAAGGTCTCCTTCTGCTAAAATCCACCTTTTTCTTGTTCTTTGTGAAATACAAAAGGTCTCTCTGAGTTGTATATGAATGCTGCGCTTGAAACTGTTCTTGTGAACACCACCAGCGAAGTACAATTGAGACAGATAGGTGTATGTTTAAAACAGTTCTGCTTAAAATAAACTAGTTAAAATAAAATCCACCCCAGGGGTTTGTTCCAACTGACTGGGTGGCTCTGCTGCGGCTCAGCCAACCCTGGGGTGGATTTTTACTTTTTGAACTTGGACTACCCACCTCTGTGTAAATAACTATGTTTACATAGGATCTCCGGTGGATTTGCCGTTTTACAGAGACTCTAAGACTAGGTCAGTGGCTGAACTGCACTTAGCAGGGCATTACACATGTTGTAAAGTAACATATGACGTTGCAAAGACTGTTATTAGTGTAAAAATGTCTTTATTTTAAAACGTTTTAACTGTTGTCCGTCTCACTGCCTCGCAGTGCTGTTACCCAATCAGAGGCGATATGTTAGTATGAATTTGAATGAATATTCATGAGCAAGAGCCACAATCCTGTTAAGTGTTATACCGGATCACTGGAGCACTTTTTTTCACAAAAAAACAGCTTACATTGCTTTCATTTACATAAGAGACGACAACTAGACATTTTAAAATTAAGGACAAAACGATGGAATGAGACCTTTAAAGCAGAAGTTCTTAAGAATCTTAAGATTTCTTTTCTTTTACACTGAAAGCAGAAGAATTCTTAAGCTATGATGAGACAGAATATTCTAATTAATGATATCAGTGTCCTAAAACAAACATCCCTCCAATTTCTATATAATATATTTCATCTAAAAACACAGTGGTCTAGTAGGTTTAGGTTTATTGGATGAAATTGCTCTCTACTGCTCCCTAAAACTTATCTACTGTTGCTTGAACTATTGTTCCTCAAATCATTCTCCAGCAGTGCTTGCAGTATAGCGTGATGTAGGTCTGTCATTAAATAATATGTAACACCATTTCACACTAATATTAGGTATATCATTATGATGCTACAGGTGATATGTTAATATTTACATTTCATATTAAATATTTTGGGCTCAGTCTTACTCCCTGAGCAAGGTGTGTTGCGATGTTCATTGCTATCTTACACCACACCAACAGTCTATTTTCACATCTTGTGGCAGTGTCGTGTAAATAGCAGCATTGCTTGTGAATATACTGTATCTACACAGATGGGTGTGGTGGTCTGGAAGTGAGGTATGAGGTAAATTTCTGGCATTTTGCTATCTTGGCAATGGAATAGCAAAGATTAACATCATCAGTCAGATATTCATTGCTATCTTGGCAACACTGGCGCCTGTTATGCACAAAAGACATGTAGCAGTGCACAAACCCAACTTTTACATCAACAAAAAACAGAATACAAAATAAAACAACTTTTCTGTTCCCATCACTGCATGAACGCACAGGACAGTTTCCTCTGCTAAGAAGCACAGGAGCTCTACGCCCTTAAAATAGTAATCTGCCAAAGTCAGAGCTCACCTGAAAGGGAATGGAAACTGTTGTGCTGATTGGCTTATTTAATGTTCTGCCCAAAACACACCCATAATTAATTAAGCGGAATAGTACATGCATTTTGCTTTTTTTTAAACCTTTTCCATGAATGAACAACTTTCAATCTCCTTGACCATCAACAACCAGCTTTAACCATCCAAACCCAGCTACCAGCAAGCTGGTCTTCAATGGATTTTTTTAGCAGTTATACAAATCACACTTTAGAAATCACTGCTACTTTAAATTCTATAAATATTTATTGTGTTTTTTATGAACAGATGTATAAGAGCAGTTGTTTGTGTGTTGCCAGAGGCCAGCACAGTTAAGAATAACCATTCACAAAGCCAGACTCTACACAACACAGTTACGCAATACTGGCAACCCCATTTTTTCATTCCTACAAAACATCCACAGATCAGTAACCATACAGCCATACAGCCAACTGTACCAACAGGCCGACTGTAAACTGAATAATGTAATCACTCCTGTGATCCATCACTTCCACCAGCATGTCACCCCCTCCGCTGTAGCAGCAGCCTGGCCTTTATTCCGCTCAGTAACCGGCACAGAAGAAGTCGTTATGTCACACGGTTCTCCCTGCGCTTCTCTACATTACACACAGCTATAGAATAAAAGAGAGGAGAGCACTTACGATGACTTGACAGTTGACAAGCCACCCACAAGTAACAGCGGTTATGTAATCAGCAGACTTCAGCACCCAGAAAAAGTGAAAGAGTTGGAAGATGTCCAGATGGTTTCAAATGCTAATTAGCCAATTAAAAGTCTCTCCAGTCTGTTGTTTTGCATATTGCAGGAAAAGAAAAGCTCCAGCAGGTCCTCTAACCAAGGTCACTTATTACGTGCATGGTGGGCCTTTTTGTCCTCTCTTGAACAAAATCTTGAGTGGCTGACAGACACTTTATCTCCCATCAATGGCTTTTAATCTTCCCCTTCTTCCAGCAAACTGTTCTTTCCACAGAACCTGCGTAATTTGTGTTTTTCTAAATTCAGAACTACAGTATTAGGCTGCAAACCACTGCACATAATTGTTTAGACCAAATGTCCAGCACTGTAATAAAATGCTTTCAAATATACAAACAGCTCTTCAGTTTCTGAATCAGTTTCTCTGATTTTGCTATTAATAGTTATATGTTTGAGTAAAATAAACTTTGTTGTTTTATTCTATAAACTACAGACAACATTTCTCCCAAATTTCAAATAAAAATAGTGTCATTTAGAGCTTTTTTTTTTTCAGAAAATGAGAAATTGCTCATAAAGTTTTAGGAGTTCAGAAATCAATATTTGGTGGAATAACCCTGTTTTTAACTAACAAGTTGTTATGCTCCTTGGCATGTTCTCCTCCACCAGTCTTACACACTGCTTTTGGATCATTTGATTTTTTAAAAATCAAGCGATTCATCTTGGTTTGATGGCTTGTGATCATCCATCTTCCTCTTAATTATATTCCAGAAGTTATATCATATAAGTAATTTGGTGAAATCAAAGAAACTTATCATTTTTAAGTGTTTTCTTTTTTTTTCATGAGCTGTATATGACAAAATGGGACAATGTAAATATATCAGATATAAAATAACATTGCGGTTCCCTTAAAAATACCAAAGACATACTAACACTAAATAGGGCCCTTCATGTTAACTAAATAAGAACTTGATGGGAGCAATACATCTCAAAAAAGTCAGCAAGGGGCAAAAAGAGGTTGGGAATGTAAGTGGTACTAATAAAAAACAGCTGCAAATAGAGCAATTTGCAACTAACTCTGTAACTGGAACTCTGGAACTGCATTACAAAACAGGCACAATTCTTTAATAGAAATTACTGCATGAACGACATGAATTTCATAGCTTTGCTAGAAAAGACAGCTTTGTAATTAGGTATAGTTCGGCACATTAACATGATTTATTACCTTCCCCAGAAAGGATTTTTAGTTTACTACAGGAGATTCTAGGCATATGTTAGAACAAGCTGCATGACCAGGAGTCGAACCAGAGATCTTCCAATCATAGTGGCAGCGCTTTAGACCACTGGACCACTCGGTGCCCCCTGAACTGCTGTTTTAAAAAAAATCATCTGTCTCATCTTAACAGTTTCAGAGATGAGGACAGAAATGGTAGACTATGTTAAACGCTGCATAAAGTGCTAATGCAGGCACGGTGTAAAATGTATGCAGATAGTTGGATAAAGTCTAATGCAGAGCAGCTACTGGTAGAAAATGTGAAATATCTGTTCACTGATTTAAGCCTAATAAGCTGCTAAATAATGTAGATGACTAAAAATAGCAGCCATTTTAATTGAAGCGGTTCAGAATCAGCGAGGCGTGATGACATGCTGATAAAATGATAAAATGATGATATGCTGCTGCTCTGGAACAGACTGAGGAACGCTCTGAGGAAGGCAGACATGAACACGACCTCTAACACAACCTACAATATCTAGGGTTTTACACGTCTATCATTTATCTTATACACTGATATAACACTCTTCCTCCACTGTACACAGTTTTTTTTTTTTTTTTTGCCAGACAGGAAAGGAAAAGTAAGAGGCTCCCTCAGGGGTCCTTCATAACTTAAATTTCCATTTAAACACCACTCCTTCAGCTCCAGAGGTTTCAGAATGCTTCCCCCCCCTTGCTTTTATGTGAGGAGCTTTCATAGCAGTCCTACAGTGTAATGACATCACATAAAGCGTGTAAGTAACTGAGAGAAAAGACTGGATTCAAAAGGCTGCTAATGTGGAAAAGAGCCTGTGGCTGTGAGCAAAGCTAGAGCTTTCAAAATGCTACTGTACATTTTACATATGTGTCCAACTCATAACCATAGGTTATTATATATATTTTTGTTTTGTTTGTTTGTTTTTTCAGATTTTGTGGGTCTTCCATTGAAGCTCAAGGATATAGTAGTACAGAGACTGATAGCTAGCTAACTGCTAACTGCTAGTGGTCCTGCAGTAATTAGCCTTATGCCATCTGGCAATTTCAGAGTTTCTAGCCAACATACACTGTCCAATGATGATCTCATGCTCCCTGAATCACTCTTTCACAATTCCAGCCCCATGAATCCTGACATTGGCATCTTGGAATATGTCCGTGTCGTCAGGGAAGAAAAAATCCATTGATGGAATAACCTGGTCTATATTCAGTATATTCAGGTAGTCAGCTGACCTCTTTCTTTCAGCACATACTGTTGCTGAACCTAGACCTGCAAACCAACTGCAGCATCAACCCCACATCATTTACTTACTTAAATCTGTACTTAATTAATTTTGCTCCAGTCTTGGAAACAAGGAGTGCATTATTAATGTCATAACTTGTGTGTCATTGAATTCTGGTGAAATGTGTTGATATCTGCAAAAAAAATTGTGTTTTTAGTGTAAATTTGTATTTTCTTTATTAATGTGAAATAACAGGGTTTTTTACATTTACATTGATGATTGATTTAATGAAATGATTTGAATTTAATATTTTTAAAAGCATTTTCTGTTTATTGTAGCAGTAAGAACTTTTACATACTAATACAAATACACCAAGCAAAATCTTCTTAAATGTAGTCTATATATCTAAAATTTCTCAATTTTATATTATAGAGGTAATATTATAATATATAATATAATAACTTATTATTATAATATATTATTATTAACTTCCTTGCAGTTGTTTTTGGTGATTTAATTATTTGATGTATTGGCAGATTTTGGCATTTTGATTCATTTGGGAAATAACATAATTTAGGGTTTGTTTTTTCAAGAAATAATGCTTAAAACTAATGAAATGTTGCATATTTTTTTACATCATCTTTTTATTGGGTTTTCCATTATTTGCAACAATATAAAAATGAAAAAAATATACTAAGTTCAGGGTAATAGTATAATACAGATGACGAAATGAAAAGTTTGTGTCTCTTAGATAAAATAAATGTTGTGTCTCTTAATGCAAAAAATATAAGAACATAATTCCTTCCGGTGCCAAATTTAAACACAGAAGGGACATAACAGAATAAGATTTGGGTTTAAACATCTAGAAGGAAACTCAGTTAGCTTTGTCCAGATACAGACTACTTGTAGAGGGGAGTTAAATATTCTTTATAAACTGACAACAATTTAAATATAATTTTTTTAGATATTTAAACCAGATTTAAGAGGGTTTAACATGTTTAACAAGTTTTTAATTTTGCAGTGTACCTAAAGCACAGCTCCAAAGCACGACTTCATACTCCACACGCCATCACCCTTCCAGACGAAGAGGTCATAGGTCTGCTCTGATCTTCAGCTCATTCAAAACGTGCCGCTCACCAGTTCTCATTAATGTAGGTCACGTCCATTAGCCACAATAGGGATGACCAATATTTGCAATCATTTGCTTTAAGCAAACATGCAGAAGCTCCCAGGCTGATAAATTATTTGTGCTGGTGTCTGTCTGGAGAACAAACCCAGCTCATCTATTTATACATGTGGAGGCCGGAGTCTGACACAGAACAGAGCCTGCCTCTCCAACAGACGGGTGATGCATCTCTCCATCTGTGTGTTTTCTTTTAATAGGATACTGCTATACATACTGTACAGCGGTATATAGACACAAGCAGCTTCATATAATCAAACGTTCTCAGATGATGCTCCCATGATGAGACCATGCCACTGACAATACACACAATACTGTACTGTGTCAGGATGCAGCTCTCCTGCAGGTGATGAGGTATAAAGCCTGTCTGCTGGCTGAGGTAAGTGGGTTGATGCATAAGCAGATGCCACATGGTGGCACAGGTATAGCCTACAGTGCAGGGGGACACGTGAAAGACAGCCAGGGAGGTGGAGTGGCCTGCACGTGGGTTTGTGCCAGAATGCTCCTAAGTTGCTTCTGCCATCTAGTGGAAAACTGGTGAAGTGCCAGATCCACTTGTAGTCAGATAAACAGAGCTCATATTACACAATGCTTGCAGAAATCACCCATATGATTAACCCATAAACTGTAGACCAGTGTCTTCAAATAAATAATTCAATAAATAATATTGAGTAGATCTAAACTGTGAGTAGATAAGTAATGAAAATGCAAAAATGCAGCAAAAAATAAAAATAAAAAATAATAATAATTTTGTAAGGGGCCGCCCGCAACGTGGTCTTCCCACCACTAGAGGGAGGCCACGCTCTAAGCCAGGTGGTAATCAGCGCGATTAACAACAGCTGGTGTCACTACCTTATAAGGGCTTCCGTTCCGGTTTCTCGGCGCAGAGTCTTGAGTATTCCCGTCAGAAAGCAAGACCACGCCGGTTTTTCTTACGATCTCTTCAGAGTTGCCAAGTGGCTCTCTATCTTTGTGCAAACAGTGGGAACAGTGTATACTGGGCTCAGTTCAGAGAGGTTCTCTTTAATTCTTCTAGAGCTACCTGTGTCGCTCTAACCCCTTCACCTCGCTGGTCGTGTCACCACGAGGCTGTCTGTCTCTCTTTCTCTTTGCACTTTCGTCAAAAACAAACAAACAGAAAAAAACTTTCTTTAGTTTCTAGCGACCAGAGGGGGATACTACTTCCCTTCTAACTTCGCTTACTTTTTCTCTCTAGCCCTTATTGTTTTTTTTCACAGTTTCTAAATCACTATTCCTGCTTGGATTATTTTTATTTCGCTTCGTTTATTTAGCTCTCCTTCTCCCTCTTGCAAGTCACTTCCTTGCGCTGACGTCATCAGCTCGTCCCCGGTGGCGCAGCGTGTAGGTTGCATTCACTGCGCCTCAGAGCCTGTGCTCGCGGGTGTTCAAACCCCGCTCCGAGCGATTTTTATTTTATTATTATTATTATTCTTTTTAAATATCTTTCCACTGCTCTATATCTGTATTCCTTTCATTTCTCAGCAGTAAAGTGGTTCTTTCTACACTTCCACACTCAATTGTGTGTATTTCTTTCAGTGTTCTAAACCCTGCCCCCAATAGTGTTGTGGTCTATTCATTGGCCTTTCACTCCAACACTCTTGGTTCGAACCCAGCTCACTGCAATTCCCCTATATCTGCTTTTGAGTTCATCCTGGTGCTTTATTCCACTAGGATAAATAAAAATTCTGAGACAGCTCTCTGGATCTTCTCTTCGGGGCAGCTGTCTCATTACAAATTTGACATTGCACATCATGCTATGCGATTATTACACATGTGAACATTGTAAAAACTTTGCTGAACTGACATATTCTGCAGCCCTATTACTGAAAGTTTGTGAACCTCTATATATCCTTCTTATATGTAGTCTATACAGCTCTGGAAAAAGTTAAGAGACCACTTCAGTTTCTGAATCAGTTTCTCTGATTTTGCTGTTTACAGGTTTATGCTTGAGCCAAATCAACATTGTTGTTTTATTCTATAAACTACGGACAACATTTCCCCCAAATTCAAAAATCAATATTTTGTGGAATAACCCTAGTTTTAATCACAGTTTTCTTGCATCTTGGCATGTTCTCCTCCACCAGTCTTACACACTGCTTTTGGATAACTTTATGCCTTTACTCCTAGTGCAAAAATTCAAGCAGTTCAGCTTGGTTTGATGGCTTGTGATCATCCATCTCCCTTTTGATTATATTCCAGATTCCATTTTTTTTATTTGATAAAATCAAAGAAACTCATAATTTTAAGTTTAAATGGTGACTGATGGAAAAGACAAAGATTAACAGTATAAATTAATGTGCAATCACTATTTGGCAAATGACAGGCCACTGTTTCCCTTTCTATTTATTTGTTGTAACTGCTTACTAATAGTTTTAAAGTATTGACAAAGTAATTACTTTATAAATAATTCATAAACCCTTTATAAAGAAGGCTTATTTTAAAGTGGGACCGAAAATTAGGAAGTGTCCACAAACTGACAAGCAGCACTGCATATAGACTCTTCCGGTTTTGAATATTGTTAAATAATAAATAACTGTAATTTGAGTTCAGTAATGACGAAACTGTAGCCACTAAATTTGCTACCTGATCATTTAGGGTTTAATAAAGTGTGCACCTGCAGGGATTCCCCAAATGAGACTAAGCTCTTTAATTACTACACTCGGCACAGCTGATAATCAATGAAACCCTTAACTCTTTAGAATGGAGATTTACCACCTTTTACCTTCAGTTCATTCAGACCTTAGGCCTGGAGAGGAAACCTACTGCATATGTTGCTCACATGCAAATGTATAATAATCCCCTATTAAATAAGGATAAAATGAGAATAATAATAAAGTATGCAGGAAAATACAGATTTACAGGACTACAGAACTTTGTATGAAACTACAAAGTGGTCCTAAATGCTCGGTGGAACTAAAAAAAAAATCATTAACCTCTTAGGACTTGGCATCCACATGTGTGGACATCACATTTTGGGGTTGTCTAGACCACAACACTAAATTTTCTCTGTACAAGGGCCTGGTGTCCTCTTATGAGGCCATTATACTGTCACCTATGTTTAGGTTTTTTACTTTGCTATGTCTTTCTGTTAAAGCAGCACTTCGAATGAGTCATTTGCTCGAAGCGACACAATTGTTGTTTCTACTTTTGTTTTACAGACAAAAAGTGCTGCTGTGTTCAGGCACAACATCAATGTTTACTAATCAATCAACATCAATCATTACTAATTGCGACTTCATTGTGTTCTATCGAAATATAAATCTAAAGTCCTCATATGTGGACATCATTTTTTTAATGATGCATTTTACTACATCATGTAAAAAAATATTCTTTGTTTATACACTAATCAGGTGACAATTAGCCCAAATAGCAAAGAGAAATAAAAATGCATGCCATGCAAGAGTTTGGGTTTTAGAAGGTTAAGGCACTCAAAATAAAATAATGAAAACTAATAAATAAAACCACATATTTCAACAATTTCACCCAATAGAAAGACATTGCTGATATATGGTTATTCCCTAATAATATGATAAGCGCTAAATTTTAGCTTCTTCATCAAATCTTTGAGCATGCATGAATACACACCGGCCAGCCTGACATCACAAGTACTTCATGGGATTAGAGCTCCTAAGCTGCTTCCAGGCTTTACTGCAGAAATAGAACAATAAGAAGTAGAGCAGAGTCCAGATGACAGGGGATGTCGCTTCTTCATGCAAAATATTTCTTTTTCTGGACTTCATTTCTCTCGAGTAAAGAAAGACTGCTGTGCTGGGTTGGAGAAGCCTAAGGTAAGATGCACAGACTATATGGATCTTAAGATTTCTTGGAATAGCTCTTGTATGATAGCTGATTGTATGCGCATCACTGCACGGTTAGGACTTTGCTGACATGCAGTTTGTTGGGAAGGGGATTTAGAGGTGCAGTAATGAAAGGCAGGTGCTATGATAACTTTTTACTATGTGTGTGAATGTAAATGTATACATTTTAATGGCACAGAGTGATCATGTTAATCAGAAATATATACAGCTCTGGAAAAAATAAGATACCACTTAAAAAATAATAAGTTTCTTTAATTTTACCAAATTAAAAACCTCTGGAATATAATCAAGAGGAAGATGGATGATCACAAGCCATCAAACCAAGCTGAACTGCTTGAATTTTTTGCTTCAGGAGTGGCATAAAGTTATCCAAAAGCAGTGTGTAAGACTGGTGGAGAAGAATATACCAAGATGCATGAAAATTGTGATTAAAAACCAACCAGGGTTATTCCACAAAATATTGATTTCTGAACTCTTAAAACTTTATGAATATGAACTTGTTTTCTTTGCATTATTTGAGGTCTGAAAGCTTTGCATCTTCATAGAATAAAACATGGTTGTGTTTTTGTTGACATACATTATATTGCAAAGAGTATCTATTTGCCTGCATTGTGTTTGGTGTTGGAAATAGACTTTAGAGTGTATAATATGGTTTGGTATTAAACACTTTGTTTCTCTATTTGAAGGCAGTTATTAATAATGAATACAGACTCAGTTTACTTTTATTAATTTTATTATTTTCTTATCATCACCACTACTATACTTAAATCAGTACACCAGAATATAACAACCGACATATCTGAAGATGAGCTGATTTATTTATTTTTTTGTTAATATTACTGTATAACTGACCTGAGGAGGATGGGTTACTCTAAAGGTTTTTTCCTGCAGATTTAAGGAAGTAGAGGGGGTTCCTTAAAACAAATAAAACAAAAAAACAGATTAGTTAAATTTGAATTAATTTTGCTTCTGAGTTCAATGACTATTTAGAGAACTACATAAAACTGTAAAACGTCTGATTAAACATTTTAATAATTAGATATAACACTTGTTGTCACACAAAAACCTTGGCAACTCCATCTTTCCACAATGGCAACGTCATAAAGGAAGGAAACACTCGTTTTAATGCTTAGTGGAGGTGAATATCAATAGATTCTAATCATTAATTCAAGTCAATTGAATTATTTTAAGAGTTTTCAATTAATTCTGTAAAGGCTTCTAAATAAACGCCTTAAAATTTGGGTATGTAATTTTAGGCAGAAATTGGTAAAATTAGGCTTGGGGCTTAAGAGGATAACTGACCTGAGGAGGATGCCGCCCCTCCTTCTGAGTCTTGGATACTCTGAAGGTTTCTTCCTGCTGATTTAAGGGTGTTGGGGGTTCCTTGTAACAAAACAAAATTACTGATTCGTTTAACTTGATTTCATATTGCTTTAGAGTTCAATGACTATTTAGAGAACTAAGTATAACTATAATATATGTATAATAATATAATATAATGTCTAATTGAACATTTTAATAGTTAGATATAACACTTGTCACTGGAAAACCTTGGCAACTCCATCTTTTCACAATGGCAACCTCACAGAAGAAGGAAACACTCTTCTTAATGCTTAGGGAAGGTCAATGTAAATAGATATTAATCATTAATTCATCATCATCTTATACAATGTAAAGAAAAGAAAAAAGAACTTCTAAAACAGCACAAATAGAGATACGGTTTGGTTTGGTTTAGACTGTTTACAATGTGTCTAAAGCTGCCATCTTTGTTTTTTATTTATGTTGTAGTGTTTTCTAGATGCAGCACTGCAGAGCAGAATGAGCAAGAGGAGGGGGAGGAACAGCCGCAGGAGGAGGAGTTCCTGCAGCAGTAAACGTGAGTGCTGATCTATACCTGGCTGCTGGGAAGGGCGTTAATGGTAATCCTATAAAGACTGTCTGAGTCACGCTCAGCCCATGCTCTCCTCCTCAGGCCTGTGCATGCACACAGACAGGTGGGGGATTAGCAGAGGCTATTTTCTGAACACCTTAAATCAATACACTTGTTGCAATGCAAAATAAAGCATACATTGTTTATACATACAGGCTCAAAAATGCCTACACCCTACTTAAATATTCCTTCTGTAGTGGTAAAGGACCAATGCTGTTAGTGATTTTGATTGACTACTGTTGGAAGCTTCTGCAGCAGGCAGGTGAGGCATTCAACCCCTTCTTGAACACTCTACCAGCTGTTAAGCATGGTGGTGGTTCTTGTGGAGCTAGTTAATTAATTAGATAGTAGTCATGTTGTATGTAGGGATGCCCCAATTTTTTGGCAGCTAAAAATATAAAACATATTACAAAAATGACAAGAACTTTCAGCCAAATAAGTGAAATAACAGAAATTAATTTATCTTGAACAATTACCAGTTGATTTTAAATCATATTCCAGTGTTTCCTGTAATGTTAGCCCAGCCCGTAATAATGCTGCCTGTGTCAGAATAAGAGTTTAGATTTTCTGCCCAAACCCCGACCTGAACTCTGTGTTGGCTGTGTCAGGCCAAAATTTCAGTGTGTGTTTACGCAAAAATTAGTTTGTTCAGAAAGTAGTTTATATTCCTAAACATTGTTAATTGTATCAGAGTAGATGAAAGGAATTGTCAGTTATGTTATTGTTCTTGGTATATTTCGGTTTAATGATTGTGCAGGGCATAGCCTTATTGCATTTTTTGTGTGTGTTTTCGCACTTTTTTGTTTCGCAAACCTCAGTTTTAACGTTGTACTTCCAAAAAAATGTTGGGTTAAATCAGGCTCGGGGACCTTTTAGGCAGTATTTGTTAAGACCACCCCATAAAACATTTTTAAGAGGAAGTGATTTAGGTTTCTATGATCCATTTTTTTTTCTTTACTGTTAAAAAGTTTAAAAGTTTGGTCATATAGGTGACTATAAACCATATTTTTATAGTTTAACAGTTCATTATTATTTTTTAACTTGCCATTGCTATGCTTTAACTGCTGTTTACATTTTTTTTTAACATTCAAGCAGATGTTCCTAATGAAAACTTAAGGAATTATCATCGCCCGCTAACCCTAATAAACACTGCATGGAGAAATTTAGCTGCGCTACCATGGAGAACAAAACTCTTTTTTTTTTTTAATTCAGACAGTTTGTTAAACTGGCTGTTCTCTCAATGCTTTATTTTCAGTCTATTTTTCACCATACATCCTACTGAATTACATTTGTACTTATTCTGTGTTTTATATGTTTACAGAAAGCAACACCACATCCAGCTCCCAAAACCATATGAAGAGTCCACTGGACAATGTGGTTCAAGCAGACGAAACTACGGAAAAAGGCGAGACGGATTCATTCTGTAAGGAAAATAATTTGTCAGATCAAGAGGAAAAGGAGCAGGAAACTCCACGCCAGGACAATCTGTTCAGACGTGCGAGCTACGGAGATCTGTATGGAGATACAAAGGTGAAAATGAGCCTTTCAGATGGAGTGGATAAAGACAAAGGTCTAAAGATCACTCACTCAGTGACTATTGACGATTTTGGAAGGTCTGCTCCCAAAATCATCTTCCAGCGGTCTCACGAGTCTGCAGCAGGAGAAATAGTGAGCAGTGTGATAGCGGTCACGACGGCCAAGGTTAAGTGTGTGAGCTCCAGTGTGAGGCTTGAGATCAATGAAGTGGTCCAGTCAGAGGATTCAGACTTCAAGACCACTCTTGTTCTACAAAGTGAGCAGGGAAAGGCAACAGAGGCTTGTTTTCAGAGTCAAAAAGTTGAAACGGCAGGTTCTTCCCAAGCTTACCCCTCTTGGAGCCAGTGCACAACTGGTTATAACCAAAACGCCAAACAACACTGTGAAAATGTGAGCTATAAGGTTAGCATTGCAGAACTGAAGACGGACGTTAAGGATATGTCTTGCAATCCAAGTTCACTAGGCAGCCAAGACGAGATTGACTGCTGCAAAAGCTGCTGCAAGGATCACTTCTGTGGCCACAGTGCTGGAGGTTTCACCGACACTGATTTCACACTGGTGGATGGATCATCTACCTGCTCATCGCCTATTGGTTTCTGGCTGCCACAAAGGCAGCTGTCCCTACCGGAGAGCTTATGCAACGAGACATTGTGGGATATCCCTCCACCAATTGAGTTTGCAGACAAAGAAAGTGATGTACTTCAGAATTTAACACACAATGTAGAATCATGTCAGATACACGATGATGTGTTCAAAGAGCCGGGGAACCCATGGAACAAAGACACTGGCAAGTGCCAGCTTGACTTAGACAATGACGAAAGTAGGTTTAAACCAGTGGGTTGTGATCAATTTGATCTAGAAGGTCAGGAACACTTGTACACCAGGACTCCTGTTAGCAGGTCGTCTTTCACTAAAAACTTCATCGAAAGTCATGAAGGAAAGATGCGACTGCGCAACAACAGCATTGCCATTTTGGAAACCAAGACTCAAGCAAATAGCTACATGGAAGTGCCAACAAAAAGGCGAAGAACCTTCCCAGGCGTGGCATATCCATTAAATCAAGCCAGAGAAAGCATACCTTCTTGCAGAGAGTCATTTTCCTCTGGCACACTCTCTTCATTTTTCATGCGGTCGCTACCTTCTCAAGCAGAGAGAACAGCTAGGTTCTATGTAGACGATGACAGGCTAGGACCTTTCGAAAGAGAGAGTCGTAAATCGTCAAGTAGCAGCAGCTACAGGCCAAGTTCTTGCTCCATCTATGGACAAGATAACATCAAGGCTTACAGCACAACAAAAAACCCATTTTACCCAACAAGGTCTGATGAGACGTCTGAGGATGTATTCCTGAAGAGTGGTCAAGAAGACCCAGAAGATCCAGAAGCAGAGGTCGGGGAGTTGATGCGATCAGCCGGAAGATCCAACACGAGGAGCTCCTCGGCAGGCCCGCTGGAACAGAGCGAGGTGACCGAAAGTGGTTTCGACGAGGAGATGGTTGAGATGGAGGAGACCAGTTTAATAGGTCTGGCTGAGGACTTCTTTCAGAACAACCTGCTTATCCAGGTCATCCCACCTTCACCTTACAACTCTGAAGAACACATCTGTGATGGAGCCCCCCAAAGCAGAACCAAAACTCAAACATATGAAGACCAAGAAGTTGTTGGTTGCCAAAAGAAGCGAAGTGGCTCGGTGATGACCATCATTATTGGTGCACATGAGCAGAGATTCCTACAGAACAGCTCAGCAAGTGGGTCGATGAGTGAAGATATTTCACAGAATAATCAGCAAGAATCTGCAGAATCAGCCACGGAAACTTGCAGTGCCATGTCTGAGCCAGTTTTGGCCTCTCCATCAGAGCAGCTGGATGTTGAGAAACAGTGCATGGAGGAATCTAACCCGCCATCCGACCAACAAATGACAAGCGTCTCCTCATGTTGTCCTTCAGAAAATCAGACAGAGACACCTTTAGAGATGAACCCTGCAGATGTGCTGGAAATGCCCAATGAAGATGTTCCAGCAAAAAGAATCCAGAATTATCGAAGACCAAGCCGAGAAGAAGCAATGGCATCAAACAGAGGCAGACAAACAAGCATGGGTATCCGTCGGACGTCAAAGTCTTACCAGTCAGACATGGCTGAACGACAGTCTACCCCTAAATGTAGGTCATTTTTTAATAAATGTGTTAATTTCTTGAAAATGTACTTTGTAGGTCAGACTTTATGGCTTGGTTTGAACCAAAATAGCAGACGTAAACCATACATTGGACCAAAGGATCAACATTTCGTAATGTTAAAAAAAGGTGGTCATGGTTCAGATTAACTGAATCATGGTCCAGTTTGTCTGCAGTGTGGAAACACTTTTTTGGTTGGTTCCAACTTTCAGAATAATTACAGGCAAAGTGAGGCAGGCTATTGTCACCCACAAAAAAAAAACAATTTTCTTGAAGAAGAAAAAGTGGTGGAGAACTGGTGTTGTGCCAAAATTCACCTTGCGTTTGTGTGCATGTGTGCCATGCATCTACATATCTGTAACTGTAGATTAACATCTATTTATAAACATAAATGAAATTAATCTGAGGGTAATCTGTTACACTCATTCTGCTGCATTGAGAATAAGGAGTCTGATTCATGTAGAGAGGCAGAATTCAGCACAAATCCTGAAAAGGCAGCTTGTTGAATTGAAAGCACAACAATCAGTGTCAAATATAGAAAGACGCAGCTCATAATGTAGACGATGACAGGAGATAGCAAAGTTTTTAGTGTGCTAAAAATCTCAAAACTGGACTAAATTCATACAGTGTAACGAATAAATCAAACTGCAGGTTCATGTGTGTAAACACCGCCAAAATACCTTGTGCACAAGGTTAGGTTTGTCATTAATGTTAAATAATTCTTTTAATAACAGCACTGGACTTCAGGGAGCATCTGAAGCCCCCAGGAGACTGCGCCCTCAAAGATTCAGAAGAAAATTCGGACCACTGGGCAAAGAAACGGAAGCTGTTCAAGGAGACCAAACAGTGGAGTTCTGCAGGAGGAAGTTCCATAACAAGCAACATCACAGAGGAATCAGGTGAGCATTCTTTAGAAAAGTCCTGAAAAGTTGATTTCCAGTTCATTGGTGAACTCAAGAGTACAGGGTATGGTTTAAAAAGTGAGCATTCAGAGCATGAGTGCCCCCTGTGGTTGAAAAAGTGTTACTAAAGTGCCCTGTAGAGTGTCAAAACAGAGACAAGGTGTCTTAATTGGCTGCACTTATTGTTAGAAATTGGGGTGCCCCTTTATTATGTGCCCTCTAGATCTAGAAAGTTTGATAATGTTTCGTAACCCTTTCAACTCCAGCCTATTTTGGTGTCTTTTTTCTTTTACTTGTTATAACACAGTTATGTTAGGAGACAGCCACATGCTATTTTTTGTCTTTATACCAGAAGACATTGAGCTGCTCAATTTGTAAATCTTTATGGAATTGATCATGTTTTGATCACAATTTTACCCAGCGCTTGTTTTATTTTACCAATTTTTGAATCTACAGGCTTCAAATCAGTTTAGACAAGATATTCATACCTAATAAAAGTGATTTAGTACACTGGATATTTACTATCAGCTGCTTATAATTAAAAAAATAAAGCATGGAAATATGAAGGTAAGCCTATTCTTGTGTGAATTTGCGTCTTTTGGGAATTTGGGATTGTTAGGTATCCATCCATCCATCCATCCATCCATCCATCCATCCATCCATCCATCCATCTTCTGCTTCAGAATAACATTGCTGTTATCCAAAAACCTTTTATATCCAAATCATCAGCTTTACAGGAGAAGAAAAACGCAAGTCAATGTAAAATGACTTTATTCCATATTGTTTTGGACAATAATTTCTATAGTTGACGCAATGTTAAAAATATACCTGCTAGATATACATTTTGGCCATTTTTTTTAAAGGTCAAAATTGAAAAAAAAAAATTGAAAGCTGTTCTATATAACCTAAAACTTCTGCAGCTGGCATTTTGTGAGGCATAGGAGTTTTAAATTTATTTTTGTTGTTTATTTGTTTATATCAGACACAGTGAATTCAGAAGATGCGCGGTCAGTGGACATGTCTATTGAAGACAGAGGTTTTTACACCGAGACGTTTCACTCAGCATCCTGGATTTATCGAGGAGATGATGTCAACCCAACTGAAACCGCTCAGGGTCTTAGCAATCGGCCGCACCCTGTAGCAGGTGAGTATTCAAAAAATGCTGGAAACATTTACTTGATGTATATTTGTATCAAAGTAAAGGTTCTTTACACTTACAATTCTCTTAAAATGATGGTTCTTTATGGGCCTAAAAGAGGTTCTTCTATGGCATCACTCAAAGTACCATTTGAAGAATCTGTAATTTTAAAAGTGTATGCAAACGTTTCCTGTATTTGAGAAAATAAAGAATTATTGGTAACACTTTACAATAAGGGTCAATAATCAATACAATATTATTTAGGACATTAATAATCATTACACATGTTTAACTAATGTCTGAATTTATCATTATTTAATTTAATGAATTTTAATAGTTTTTAATTATTTAGTTAGTGTGAATTAACAATAATTTGAGACACTGACCATTCTTTATTACTGCTGTAAGTATTGTAAGTATGTATTTATGATCCTTAATTTAAAGTGTTACTGATATATTTTTTATATTAATACTGATATTATTTTTTTAATTTATAATGTTTTATGTCTTTTTTAGTTCGGGAGCGAACTGTAAAAATCAACAAAGGACTGGGAGAGTATCCGTGGGGTTTCAGGATTCAGTTCTCCAAACCAATTGTCGTCACTGAAGTTGATACAAGTAGGTAGAAAAGAAAGAACCATCCATTTCTCATTTTCTGCAAATAAATGCTCTAAATTACAATAGTTTTATTTGAAATTTAGGAGAAATATCTGTAGTTCATAGAATAAAACAACAATGTTAATTTTACTCAAACATAAACCTATAAATAGCAAAATCAGAGAAACTGAAGTGGTCTCTTAATTTTTTCCAGAACTGTGGATAGTTAACTTGGACTGTTATTATAAGCTGTAAACACAATCCTAAACCTTGTGTAAAGCCCAAAGAAGCTGTTATAGCTGCAAAGGGTGAACCAGGATCATATTAAACCCTATGGATAAAGAATGAGATGACAAGTAATACTTTTAGCAATATAGTGTAAATGTAGTAGTATTGTAGTATTACTATGTAGTATGTAGTATTGTTATGGTAATGCATTCTTTAATGCTTATTAAATGTGTTATGAAGTTGCTATGTAGGTACACTTTAAATAAAGTGTTTCAGATTCAGTTTCAGCCAATGCTGAAATGCTAAAATGCTAAACTTAACACATGGCCTGGTTTCAGAAGCCGTCTTTACATTTCGTCTTGCAGTCTTGCAGTTTTACACTGTGAGTCATATGAAGCCGTGAACATTCTGTCCTGCTGCTTCCAGATGGAGCTGCCGAGGAGGCGGGGCTACAGGTCGGGGACTACGTTTTGGCAGTTAATGGCACCGATGTCACGAGTGTGCCACACTCTGAGGCAGCTGACCTCGCTCGGCAAGGTACTGCAGGTGCACAGACACGACACCTGGCCATGAGGGATTATCAGCATATTTAGAGGGATGTAGTAAAGCTTTAGTCTCTATTTCAGGAAGTGCAATTCAGACCATCTTCTTTACTACTAGGATAAACAGTCTGTTCTGTGTTTTTTCAGGACAGTTTACACTTAGGGCATATTCACTATAGGGTATATCAAACTATTGATTTATTGAATAATTTCATTTTGTTTTGCAATACTGTATTGATTTTCGCTGTATTGAAACACAGTACTTATTTTTTAATTGTTATTAATAATTAATACTGTGTCAGACAGTGGTTTATTTTGTGTTGTGTTTAAACCTCACCCACTAGATGGCAGTGTTAACTCAGAGCTCATAATTATGATAGTGTCCTTTTTATACTGTGAGAGTTTCTCTACATTTTGATTATTGATTGTAATATATTGAATCATAACCCCTGTATTACTGCCAATACAAATAGTTTTTACAATAGTTTTTACACCTGAAAATCATAACTAGAGTCTAAACCAAGGTTAATGTGTTTGTTTTATTGTATACTGTACTTTTATTCTGTTTAGTTTTGAACTCACACTGCAGTTTAGGTACAGAACAGACTAAAGAACTTTCCTACATCCTGTTGGCATCACCTACGTAGGTTGCATGCTCCTATATTTGACACTGATTGGTTTGTTAAATGTTGTCAATTCAGCGAGTACAGAATTCGATTGCAGAATTTTACCATGGCGGACCATGGTTCACGAGACCTTTTGGTCAGACCAAATTTTAGACTTTTGGTTTTGCCTTTTAAATTGCAGATTAGCTATATACAGTAGTTCTACAAGGAATACTCCAGAAGCAAGCATGCATTAATAACAGCTTTAATTTCAGTAGTATTAACAAAGTATTAGATAACAATTTCTGTAAAATTAGTCTTTGGTGTAGGTCCCGCTTTTGGCCCAGATATGCAGCATCTGGACCCTCGCAGATCCTGTCCCGTATATAGAAGGCAGGGGCGGAGCCAACCCCCGGGCAGCCGGCGTGACCAAACTGGAGGCGGTAGGGAGGAAGGAGGGGAAATGAAACAGACCATGCAAGCAGAGAAGGGCGTGTAAGGGGAGGTCTTATAAACACAGGTGGAAGGTTGTGATTCGATGAGATACGAGTAACGAGCACTGGAGTTTACAGCTAGAACTAGCATTGAAGCTTATAGGTTTATTCCTTTAATTTACAATAGCTAGCAACTAATTGTTTATATTTTTTTATGAGTCTGGAGAGGCTGCATTTGGGTGATTCTGTGATTTCTATCTTTTTTGTTCTCTGAAAAGGCCCTGATCTTCTGACTTTGACCATTGGTTCTGACATTGGCCGGACCCCTAACACCCCCAGGCCTGCCTGCAGAGGCTACCTTCACAAGCGCACCCAGTCAAGTCTGCTGAAGGGCTGGAGGAAGAGGTGGTTCGTGCTGAGGCACGACTGCTGCCTTTACTACTACAGAAACAAAAGAGTGAGCTCAAATTCAGATTTTTTTCACACAATTCACTTTGTATGTTTGTTAATAGCATTGTTATTATTAAAGTTTCTTTAGATTTTTTTTTTTTTAACAAGTGTATAGTTTGTTTATTAGTTGGAAGTCATTTATAATGTCCTGGTGGAAAGTATAGATAGCTTGTGGAAAGAAGCTCTTCCTCATACTCTATGTTTTTATCCTCTGTCTATGCTCTCAACCATAACATGAGATCCTGAGGCAGTCTAATTCATGTTGAATTGAACATGTGCTTTTTTGAGATTTGAAGTGTTTTGTTTTATGGCATTTTTGTGTAGCCGGTTGAAAGTTGCAAAAGGTTGGGAACTCCTCTACTAAGCGTTTGACTGTTTATTTTATTCATGTTTACTTGCATCCTGATTATCTATCATCACAGACTGGCAAGTGTGTGTTGAATTCGTGATTTTTTTTATTTTTGGTGCTGACCTGTAGTCTGTCTGTCTGACAGGATGAAGGAAAAAGCCGAGCTCTCTCGGCTATGAAGCTGGAAGGCGCCGTGGTGGAGGCTGACTCAAGCCTGGGGAAGCCCTTCGTGTTCAAATGCTGTCCTGTGTCTGGAACCCGAGTTTACTACTTCTGTGCTACATCAAACCAAGAAATGAGAAGGTGAGTCAGTTTAAAGTTAAAAAGACACACTGAATCATTTCTGTGCAAAGAAATTATGTCCTATTAATTATGATAAGAAATAAATAGGAATGAGTAAGAATCAGAAAGTTTGGTCGTTGGTTTCCATGAAAACCACAAAACCCTGACTAGAAAGCTGTTGCAAAATGTCTCTACTGTACATCGAAGACTTTCTACTAGATTCCGCTAGTTTCGAAACTGGGAATATTTTATTGGATTCAGAAACAAGAGTATTAGTGAGGTCAGGGTCAGGATGTTGAATGACCACAACCCCACCTTATCACCCCCAACTCATTTTAAAACCATTGGCTGGAGCACCAATTCCTTCTAACTCCAGAGAACACAGTTCCACTGGTCCACAGCTCAATATTGGGAGCTTTGCCACCTGGATTTGTAAATTAGGTAAATGATGTGGGGTTAATGATGCTGCAGTTGGTCTGCAGGTCTAGGTTCAGCAACAGTATATGCTGAAAGAATGAGGTCAGCTGACTACCTGAATATACTGAATATAGACCAGGTTATTCCATCAATGGATTTTTTCTTCTCCGGTGGCACGGCCATATTCCAAGATGACAATGTCAGGATTCATGGGGCTGGAATTGTGAAAGAGTGATTCAGGGGGCATGAGATCATCATCTTATCATTTTCACACATGGATCGAGAGTTCACCACAGAGTCCAGATCTTAACCTCATTGAGAATCTTTGGGATGTGCTGGGTGGAGAAGACTTTGTGCAGCTGTCAGACTCTACCATCATCAATGCTGCTGCAAGATCTTGGTGAAAAATGAATGCAGCACTGGATTTAAATAAATATTGTGACATTGCAGAAGCATATCAAAAATGCCACAGTGAAGGCATGCTGCAATCAAAGATAAAGGTGGTATAATGAAATATTAGGGTGTGTGACCTTTTTTTATTGGTGGCCACTTTTTTTTTGGCCAGGCAGTTTATATTCATGTTTATCATTACCATATATCACAACTTAAAAGCATCTATTTTTGAGTCACATGTTAAAGGTGCTGTCTGTGCTATTCAAGTGACTTGCTTTAGGCCCAGAATATTGAACACTCATAAGAGCACATCAGATTCGTGCTCTCTGATTGCTTGGCAAATATTGACTTAATACACTAAAGTGTCTTTACAAGATGATGATCTTTTTTTTTTTTTTTTCTAAGGTGGTTGGAGGCCATGGAGCGAGCAGTTCACCCCATCACTCAGGTACAAGATCTTGATTATTTGGATTTATAGTTCATATAAAATATTTCTGTAGCTTAAAGGCTTATATGGTATAGTATAGTAGAAGATCAGCACAGAACAAAGCCTGTTAAGTTAATAAAGGCCTCACTGATGTTGCCTGGTAACAGTCAGGACGGTTGTGTAACTGTGATGATTTGTGTTGCAGAATCACGTGTGGGTGGACGTAACTCGGCACAACTCAAACATGCCTCCTCTGGCTGTCAAGAACCCAGAATGCCTTGGCTTGCTTCATCTGCTGGACAGGAGCAAAGACTCATGGGTACAACACTACTGCATCTTAAAAGACGGATGCCTCTACTTCTACGGCAGCATTCGATCCACCTACGCAGTTGGTACGTCTCATCTGCTGAACCCATGTTTACAAAATAGCTTTACAAAAACAGATCTGCAGTGATTGAATGGGACCAAGTGTGATGCCAAAAAAGAACCACTTTCAGTTTTCTAAAGAACCTTTTAATGGATTATGGTCTTATGGAAGCTAAAGAATGTTGCAAAGACTTATATTTTAGAATATTTTTGGGGAGAAAAGACAATTCTAGCCAGATTTTACTGGTCCAAATTGTGTTTTGAAACAATCAAATCAAATTTAATTTAAGTCACAAATTTCTCACAAAGCAGCTTGACAGGACAGAGAATTAGATAAAACACAGAATGTAAAATACAGAACCCCTAGTGAACGCGAAGACAAGGAAAAACTCCCTTTATAGCTGGAGGAGGAAGAAGCCTTGGGAGGACCAAGACTCACATATAAGGGGGGACCCATCCTCCTCTGGTCAGACAGCTTTGTCTGCACAAATTTGTAAAAGGAATGACATCTATCTGGAACCCACTATCAGATCTCACTTAAACTGACTGATAATTCACATTCTCATGAATGAGCATCCTGGCCAGTGTTCAACCTCACTCACCACAAGATAACACCTCCCAACTTATACAGGCGTGGGCTACTTTATTCCGTTCATAACAGAACTGTGAACATTTTTTCAAGGTTTAAAGACCCACAGTATTCTTCATACAATGAATGTTTACTCTAGAATCATTCCCCTTAATAATAATTTAAATCAAGTTTAATACATTTTTGATGTTGTTGAATAATTCACTTTGCTAGTATTGGGTTTTGGATTCTGTTCACACACTAAACTGTACTGATTCATTTGGCACAGGGGGGATCTACCTGCATGGCTACCTGGTGAGGGAACAGCCTTTAGGATCCAAAAGATCCACCATCGAACTCAAACCCCCATCTGAGGAGTTCAAGGTCTTCCACCTGTGTGCTGAAAACGCCAATGAAAACAAACGGTACAAAACAAAATTTCATAAAATCCCTTGTCAAGTAAAATCTCTTGTCAAGTTCACATTAAGTTTTGCACAAAGGGGGCGCGTTTCCATACAACGAAGACATGTTTATACTATCTTGTGTCGCGTATCTAAGGTGCCTGATTTCTGCCTCTGAAAGTTTCCATTGTCAACGCATCCTATTAGTTTTATCAGAGAGCGTTGCATGCTGGGTTGTGTTGCAACGGACGCAGCCTTGCCATGCGGCAAAAATGTTAAACAGAGCTCACCATTATTCAAACGACTACAGTAATGTGGTGTTAACAGGCTTTGAACTTGAAAGTGAATTATTAATATTAAAGATAATAAAAATAAAAGTAAATAATTTGTGATAAAAGTGGTTAATTTGCAAATGAGATAATATTAATAATAAATATTTGGTTACTTTTTTATAATGTGTTTAACTCTGATATCTATTCTAAAAATGGCTCTAAAATAATATCACGATATTTCAGGGTATTCTTGCGATAACAATATATTTGGCGATATAGGAAAACTAAAATAATTCATTCATTTCAGGAATATAGTATAATAGTATAACAGAATAATCATAATGTGGCAAAAAATAATATAGCATAAAATAATATAATGCAGCAAAAAATATTGCAGAATATTTATGGGATGCATATAAACTACAAACTAAAACAATCATACAATAAATAAACCTAAAGCTTCACAGTAAATAATAGACTACTTTTAAGACAGAACATCTCTATTATCACAATATGGATTTTTAATATCATGATATTTCTGTTTCACGATATATTGTATACGATATAATATTGCCCACCCCTATTACACACATAAATGTACAATTCTGTTTTTTTCTGTGTTTACAGGTGGATCGTGGCGATAAAGGCATCAATAGGGAAATGGCTCCCTTTGCATCAGGCCATTCAAGACTACATGAGTCGCCCCCCTGAGGCCACCAGAATGTGAGCAGCTGAACCCTAAACCGATTCACCTGATCGAATGTATCAATATTACTATTGATTATTCAAACTGACTAGGTCAGGGGAAATGTATATCGTCGCTGTCCAATGAAAAGCTCCAAAACAGCAACTTTACAGGAGAGGGAAAAAACCTTCTTCAATTTCAATGGAAGTCAATGTAAAAAAAGTTTATTTCAGGTCATTTTGAAGAGTTTCTATTGGTCTGTTCATCAAGAAATTTTGGCACAGTGTAAGGGACAGTTTGTCTGTTCAAGTTATGTAGTAAACTAAAAATCGATAAAAATGGAGATAAGTGTTTTTCATAGGACAGCGACGATATATATATATATATATATGGAAACCGAATTGATCTGTATTATATATGTATATATGTAACTGTACTAGTTACACAAATACTATTTAAAAGAAATGTATTTTTAAACTGACAGTCAGATTGTATGTTATGATGCTGCTTTGTATTTTATAATTAGCTGAAGGACAGAACTGAGTAATAAGCTGTTCACTGCTGCAGGCTGCTGTGTTTAGAGGAGCTGCTGCTGAGCTCAGTCTTATGCTGATCTTCTACTGTTTTTTTACTCTCTTCTTTCATACACACATTTTTGCTACATATTTTGTAGAAGATTGAAATAAAAACCTTTTTGTATGCAGTCATGTCTTGTTTTTTTATTATAAGAAACTCAACCTTTTCCCTTAGTCTACACACTGCAGAGGATTCAAGGCCAATCAGAAGAAATCAGCCATAACTTTTACATAAGTACAACAACATGATCAATATCTAAATCTATATAATGTGCCAACATTATTACAAATATACAGGTCTGTTAATCTTCATATTAAAAGGCTTTCTGAAAGCAACATAAGCCACCAACCACCAGCAGAGTGTCTGGACACTGAAGTGGAAAAGCTAGTAAATCTGTAATAAAAAAAAACTCCAAGTCCCAGAATCCCCAGCAGTAATCAGTGCAGACAAGGATCAGTTGTAAACACAGCTTAAAACCCCAGCCAAACCTCAGTTCACTGTCGCACCTTTGTAGAGGGGTGACCTTAACAGTGGAGAAAAAAGAAAAGAGAGAGAGAGAGAAAAGAAAAGATCTCAAAAGAAAACAAAAGGCCCGTGAAAGAAAATAGATAATAGAAAGTTCAAGTGTTGGGGATGTTTTTTAGTAATTTGACATGTAAAAATATGAATCCGTTAAAAATATCAAACCAATAAAATTAACACATACTGTCGAGCAATGACGAGTGTTATATGACTACAAGGGTTAGGAAACCTCACTGAAGCTCAGTGATTACTTGCTCAGCAGAACAATAGCCAGCTTGCTCATTTTCATGCCTGCAGTACACTTTTGCATGATGTTGTCTATACCTGGCAACCTGGGGAGTGGAAATGTATTTGGGGGAAGATTGGCAGTGGGCAGATTCGGAGGCCACAACCCACACAGATTTCTGTGATGTTCCACAAAGTTCAAATAAGAACCTACTGGTGGATAAAGTGCTGCAAATAAGAGCTGTGGGTGCTAAGTTCAGTTTGTGTGTAGCTCACTGCTGTGTAGCTTGGTGTGACAGGGTGGATGCATGCATGACACGTAAAAAAGTTAAGATTTTAAGAGATTAAAAAATATGTAAAATATGATATATGTCTATAAATATGATGAATGGTCAAGCCAATTTGAAATCTTAAGTACATTTTTATTAAGTTTTCATTAAGTTTTAAGGAACAAAAGGCACAGTTTTCTGATAATAACCCATCAGTAAATAACAGCAGTGTCAGGCTGTTTATTCAACACTTTTATTATATTGGTTCATTCACATATTAACTATTAGTCCATTTGTCTTTCCTTTCATTCTTCTATAAGATCCAGTGCATTGAAGTTCATCACTCTGTGGTCTTCATTCAAAGTTCACAACCAGCGATGTACTGGCCCAACTCCCGAGCTTGACAGTTGGCTTGCCAGCCTGGCCTGAAAGAAAAGAATTAAAAACAATTAACACACGTCAAGATATTTTTGATCAAGTATATTAAACTTGATTAACTTTAGTCTTACCAAAATAAAATGCTCTGCTGGTTGGCAATAGTCTTGGCACACTCAATATCAGCAGTGATGTCATCAGTCAACAGCTCTGTTTGAGAAATCAAATTACAACATACGCCATACAACATAATATTATAATATATTATATTTTTATTATTTATGTATCATATTTCACAGCTAGAGGATGATTGGAAGCTGTGGTTCTTACGGCTGCAGGATATCCGGCAGCTGTTAAAGCTGGGGACCTGGTCACTGGAGCACCACCGCCGGTTGTTAATCTGGAAAATGCCGTAACTTGTTGAGCCGTCAGAGTTACGGGTTGTGGTCTGAGAGTTGTAGCTGGACGCAGTACTCGCCAAGCACGTCCCTGCAGGTAGTAGCCATGTATGATGCATATTTGTTAAAATACAACCCATAAAAAAATCATAAAAAGTGTTTTTTACATTTACTTTGACTTTAATTTGATTGCAGACAGTATATTTATATTATTGTATAGTTTTGTCTGATTAATATATTGTGTATTAATGTATATATTTTGTTAGTCACATCCATTCTTGCAGTTGGAGATCATCTGTGCATCCTTACTTCTCAAAGACTTTGTCTTTTGTACCAAATCATGATTGTATTCAGCTGTTGATATTACCTATTTTAAATGACATCAATATTTAGGATTTTTTTTTTTACCTCATAACTAGTCCTAAATTGCCTCCATCACAACTTTTTTAGAATATGTTTCAGGCCTGCAATGCAGGAATGAATTTACTGTTTATTAACAAATGACACAAAATTGGGTGGTGCTAGGGGTGCTCCAGATATTTGGCAACCGAAGATATTTGGCCTAAAATGACAAGAGCGAAAACACAAAATACTTAAACAGAACTATTACGGGCTCTGAGTGGTCCAGCGGACTAAGGCACAGACACTTTGATCGGAAGATTGCTGGTTCGAATCCTGTTCATGAAATTTATACTGTTGGAGGAACTGCTGAGATTGCTGGAATTCTTTGGCAAACAGTTTCTCAACACGTTTCTTTTGGCAAAGTTCTGACCTGATTATGGCATTTGATTATACCGAATTGACATCAGTACCTTAATTCCTCCCTATCTGTCCTTGTGGGACATACAAATAACTTAATCATTAAAATAAATAAAATAGTAATGGAATAAAACACTTGTTATTTAATCTACAGCTACGAGTCAAAAAGTACTTCACGTGTGTGTTCAGATAAGAGCGTGCCTGATGGCACGTTGCAGGTGCATAAATGGTGCTTGTCGGGTGAGGGTGAGATAACAGTCCAGAGCTTTGGTCACTTGTGTTTGGTTTTCTCATGGCTCTGACTCCTGATTTTACACAGCTCGTAATAGTAGTAGTTGTTCTGCATGTTGTGTTCTTATGTGGCTTATATTACTTAAATTAGGCCACTGATAAACTGTGGTACACTGATATTAGGCTATTAGCAGCATCACATAAAATGGAACTTATTACGCAAGTTTCAAACAAGTTTTTTAGGTTGTTGCACAATAGCATTGTTTAATTATTGGTCGACCCTAACTGATTAAGCCTGTACCAAGAGTAACATCCAGTCATGGAAACTGTGCTGTAGCTCAGTTTCAGGATGTTAGCTAACGTCTTATATCCTTTGTGGAGTGCAACAACTCTATTTCTCACATCCTTAGAGAGTTCTTTGGCATGAAGTGCCATGTTGAATATCCAATGGCCAGTATGAGTGAACTGTACCCAAAATACCAAACGATTCTCTGCTAAGTGGTTGACAACAGTCTGTTTTTTTTCCCTGATTCACTTGTTTTTCTGTTTATTTTTTTTATTGGCTAATGCAGAGGTGATAAGAGAAGTTTCATGTGCAGAATGCATATATGCATATGCAACTTGGAGGGACCTATTGTACCTATTGTACTAAAATTTCACATGTAAAACTTTTTTATTCTTTCCAAAAATCATCAGTGCCCCTAATAATCCAGTATGTCTTATGTATGAATTTTAAAGCCACTCAGCTGAAGTACAGCATTATATCGGAGTTTCAGTTTAGTCCTCCCGTACCAAGGCAGGAGCAGTATTAGCATTAGCAGCTAACCACTCTAAACGCTAGCTTTTTAGCCATTCAGGGGTGAGTTTATCAGACTGTAGCCTACGTGTTTATAGTGGTAAAACAAGTTACGTGGGATGAACTGCTAGCTATTAGCAGCTAATGCTAATGATCCAGGTGTAGTACAGGAGAAATTTTGCAATCTAAGCTTGATGTAAACAAACAGAAGTGTTTTACTCACCCAAATGAACAGTTTTCATGAAAGAAATCTGTGTAGATTAACATCCAATGTAGAGGTCTGCACCCGTCAGAATATGTTGCAGGACAGAATTGAATTGTTATAGGCGGGAGCAGCAAGAATTTCCCCCCGGGGATCAATAAAGTATCTATCTATCTATCTATCTACCTATCTATCTATCAGTAGTTTAATCAATCCAGGCGATGCAGAAGCGAGACCACATTAACATGTAGTCCCGCTCCGGCAAATTAATAAATATAATAATAATCACGCTGATTGATGATTTCCATGCAAGCAACAAAAATCCTCAAGAAAAATCTCTCGAAGGATGAACCGACACACACACACGCATGCACACACGCACCAATTGGAGATGTTCAGCACCTCAAGCAGGCATGTGCAGAGATGGGGGCAGAGGTTACTTGAGCACCTGCCCGTTTGGGTCTTTGTCACCTGAATTATTCCACCAGCAGTAAATTTGAAGCACTAAATGTGATTCTTTCAATTCCTATAAGGACTGTAGGGCGGGAGTGGCAGGAATGTGTATGTGGCGGGCGGGCGCGCGATTTTTGGCGGGAGCGCACGGTAACGCGACAAAAACAGTTTTAGATTAGTCTATGGTCAGTCATTAGTTTGATTCATCAATTTTACAATATCATATTTCAAAAAGTGGGCTTGATATAAGTGATGCAAAGTGATACAAGTGATCTGTAATACACCACATTAGGCACTAATGGTCAAATTTAAATAATTTTATTAAGATATATTTGTAATGCCATCTAGTGGCTTTTTGTGGTAGAAGCAGTGCACACATAACAAAATAAATAATAAAAAAAATACAGGAACAGTCATGTAAAAAATAATAGAACAGTTAGAGCCTTAACAAACTGAACTCTATCCCACTGTAACAGTTTTTAAGCTTAGCTTTACTTTAGTTAAACATCCCAATGCATGTCAAAAGTGTTGGGCACACTGGGGGGCTTTAACCAATGTCTGACAACATATAGGTGCACTATTTATAATACAATACAACGCCAGTTCACCAATCTCTACCCCATCAATCAATGGATAGAGACCTTTATATATACCCTTAAAACATATATAAAAAGGTTTTAATAGATGTCTAACAATTCTGACTAGTCAAAATGCATCAGATTTACCTAGCACTAACCACACTGTAGCCTATTTTAGCACATATTAGCTTAGTTTAGCTTAGCTAAGACAAGCTTAAGTGTTGTGTCGAGTTCTGCCAATAGATATGTGCTGCTAGGCTCTGTTTATTTAAGCACTCAAAGTTTATAATATGTTTTTTTGTGTTTTTCATGATAATACTGTTTTCTCTGGTGCATTATACAATCTGAGCTTACTGACAAGGAAATACAAAATGACAGAACTATTTATCTAACTAGCTAACAACTAATTATTGTCCACTCCAACATTTAACAGCTTTTTATTATTTTTATAAGCCTATATAAGCCTAGCTTCCCTGCTAACTAACAATTTAGCACACATTCAAGCTGTAGATAACTTAGAAATAGTATATACAGTATGTGTTTTATTAAAAATGGTCATATGGCTGTTTATTTGCCATAGTTAGCAACAGTGTTTTTCATTAGCAGCTTTTTTTCCAGATTTAGCCAAGTGCACGGCAAATCCCACAGCTCCCAAAACACAAGGTTTAAATCTGTAATTAAAATCTTTAAATCTTAAGCTTAAAGCTATGTTTTATACATATTAATGCCTTTAGAAACACTTGAATAACTACAGTACCTTTTTACCATCAGGTTTTAACCAAATACTTAACCCATATTATCTCCAACTCCACAACTCATCCCAAAAGTATTGGCTTTCCATGTCTGGCATTAGACATGCGGTTGTGTTTGTCATTTAGAGGAATTTTTAAAGTATTTAATATACACACCACAGAGGATACAAGGGTAATGTACTTAGACATTTTTACATTATTGTCCATCATCAGTAAATAACAGGAGACTCTCTGAGTGCTTATTCAATGCTTTTATTTCTTCTCTTTTATTTATTTACCATTTTATTTCTTTTTACTCTCCAACAAAATGCATTTTATTCAGCTTGTAGTGCAGCACGCTGTGGTCTTCATTTAAAGGCTACAACCTGCGATGTACTGGCTCACGTCTTGGCCCTCGCAGTTGTTTTGCCAGCCCACCCTAAAAGAGAAGGATTGAAAACATTAAGACATTAATTGGAAATTTTATATCATTTTTCCTTAATTTTCTCCCACTTTAGCTGAGCCAATTAACCCACCCTCTCACTAGACCTCCCCTTATATTTTGCAATATTTCTGACAGTCAGGACAATACATATGAAGTCAGCCATGCCTCTTTTTCGAATTACTGGCAATTAAAGCAGCACCACTAAGACGCCAACATACTCATACTCACAGAAAAACAACTCTGATACATCAGCCAACAAATGGCTATGCTATCCAGTATCACAAGCAAATTTATAAGTAGGGGGGAGCGCAATCTAGCGGCATCTACCCAAACCAAGAGAGATTAGACATGAATTAAACCAAGTAATACAGTCTTACCATGCGGAGATGCCCTGCTGGTCCACGATGATCTTGGCACAGGCAATATCAGCAGAGATGTTATCAGTCATCAGCTCTGTTTAAGAAAGAAAGTATCAAGCTGTATCAGGTCTCAGCATTCTCTGGATTCTTCATTTAAGCAATAATACACTCAAGGTTCGTGCTGTAATGTGTAATATTGCTAACACTGTGGCCTCGTGCCTACTACCACTGCACAGCGGTGCCAGTATTACACGCTATTGCACAAACCTTTTTCGTGTATTATTGCGACTATATCACAGTTCCATTATCGCTGTTTATTGAAAGATTTTGAGTTAAAAAGGAAGAAAAAAAGTTTGTTTGGTTATAAAAACTCCAGAAATTAAAATAGTTCCATTGCTGCTCTGTTTGTAGCTGGGCTGTTTGGCTTGTAAGTGCTGCATCGTTGCTAGGTTACCTGTATGTGGCGGAGTAATACATCGAAAGCTTTGGTTACAGTACATTACCGGCTGATAATGTCACTCATATACACCTCTCAGCCAATCACAATGCAGGGTCAGAACTAACTGTGGTATACTTTTATTTAATGCAGGGGTGGGCACAGGACAGGCAGGGGGGCGGAGTCCAGCACAGTTTGCTGAGTGATTTTTCTTTTATAATAAATCTACTAAACCTAGGAATTTAACAGCTGTGAAGGGCTGGAACTGCAGGAAGCTAGAAGCAATACAAAGGCATCCTATTTGTTTGAGAACAAGATGATTCTATGCAAAAGTTTTAATGCATGCCTAAATGCATGGGGAAGAAGCTGCTCGCGCTTCTCGTGCACAGACTGAACATAGAAAAGAATTTTTTTTAAAAGTCTATAGCTTAATAAACAAAATTTAAACAGGTCTAATCAAGAAATATACACTAGAAACGCAGACATTTTCACTTATTCAGGAATAAATATATTGGTTTTCAGGTTTAATCCACTATATTTTAAACATTATGTTACACAATTTAAAGTCTGATTAAAAACAAAAAAACAAAGTAGTATCAAGTGAAACCACTGAAGTAATAGTATGTAATATTATTCATTATGTATGTTTTAAGTAATAATACTGTAAGAATTTGAATTAATTGTATGAAAAATCTAGGAAAATTGCCTTTGGTTCGGTTGTATATAGACCAGAGTTTGGAGTCCTATAAAACTAAAAAAAAATAATAATAATCAAAGGTTTATAATATAATAGCACTAAATTCCTAAAGATCTCATTCTCATGTATTCAAAGTATATTTTTCAAGTGGTATTACTGTAGCAATCTCGAGTAATGGGAAGTCATAAATCAGATTTTGGAGTCCTGTAAAACCAGCAAATCAAACTGTTTTCAAATGACACCATTTAGTCATTGAATAACCCTTTTCATACTATTAATGATGTACATATCAAATTATATTACTGTAGCATTTTGAAATAATGAGAGGTCAAACAAAAAAAAAGGACGGTCAAACAAAATAGTGCACCCAAATGGCTGAATGGAGGTTGTTGATCTTACCACTGCAGGAAATGCCACAGCCATTGTAGCTGGGGAACACGCCATTGGAACACCACCAACGATCATTGATCTGGAAAATGCCGTAGTCAGTGGAGCCGTCAGAGTCGTAGTCGATGGCCTGAGTGTTGTAGCTGGATTCAGAAAATGCCAAGCAAACCCCTGCAGATTTGTGGAAATGTAACAGAGAGTTGATTACAGCAATAAAGGGCTTAAAAAGCCTAAAATCAAGCCTAAACAACCATTAGAGCAAATCATTAACTAAAATGCAATACTTAAAACTTAAAACTAGGGCTGTGTGTAGGCATGAGCTTGGAGATACGATACATGTCACAGTGTAGGGGTTGCAATTTAATATATTGCAATATACTGTGACACTCTAGGCAAAGCAAAATATACATAAAATCTGTCTATAGTATAAAAACACACTGTTCTATGTATAAAATCTAAATAAAAGCAAAAACACAATATGAACCACTTTCGACACCAGTCTTTACATGTAAACTAATCAGTAAAAATCAATACTTTTTTTTTGTTTGAAAATTAATACAGTATTGCAACTTTTTGACGTTGATCAGTTAAATACAAGATAATCAGAGATTGTGTAAATGAGAAGCATTCAGAACTCACAGTTGGCCAGACTGACACCATTATAGCCGTCCATTCCAGCTGCTTGGAGAGTACTCGCCAGCTCACAGTTGGAATAATACATGGCATTGGCCACGCCCACGAGCAGAAGAAGCACCAAAAGCTTCATTGTGATGCAGGACAGGACTTCTCTGTATGAACACCTCTGTATGAATCAATAGAGATGCTGCTGAACGGTGCTGCTGAAATTTATACCGTTTGAGAAACTGCTGAGGATGTGATTATTTTGGTAAATACTTTCTAACCTTTCTCAAAGTTAAAAGCTCTGATCTGATTATTACATGTGATCATGCCCGGTGGCTTTCACAGCCTGCCTCCTTATCTGCCCTTGTCGGATAAAACAAATAATTTAAGCTTAATAAAATAATGCATCTGAGGTTCTGAAATCGCTTAATTAGTTGTTTAAGATAAGAACATGCCTGCTATTAGGTACTAGATAACAGTATAAATATCTGCATACTTTTATCTTGTTTTTTTATATGATTCTGGCTCCCCACATTACACAACCGTGGGAGCTTGATTTGGATTTGATTTGAGTTGTTTTTGATTTTACATTGTTTGAATTAGGCCTGATAAATGTGAAGGCTATGAGCAGCAGCACGTACAGTGGATTATATCACACCAGTTCCAAGTTAGTTTAATATATATATATATATCTGTCTTTAAACCTCAACAGATTTTTTTTTTCTATTACCCCACATTGGGGAAAAAAGAAAGAGGAGAACATGTGCATTATTTATTTCATTATTATTGGAACAGGCCATTTACATATTGGGCCATTTACTTTTTAGTTAAAATATTTACAATAATTGTGTATCAAATTTTTCACAGATTTCCATGTCTTTAATCATTGTTAGTCATTAAACCCACCCCCTCACACTACAACATCTATCCTAAAAAAAAAAAAACATATGTAAACAAACATGGTGGATTACACCAAAGCCATTGCTAGGCTAGTTAGCTGTTAGTTCTGCTCAGAAAAAGCTCAAGAAATGAAAGGGATATGTACATAAGCATGGCTGAAAGGAAGGAGTCAACAAGGCTTATATATATACCTTCAATGAGAACTTGAGGTGAACCCTCATATAGATATTTAACTGAATAAATTGCATACATAGTGCCTGGTTCACAATATGCACAAAATGTCAAGTCAAGTCAAGTCAAGTAGTTTTATTGTCAATACTGCATATGTACAGGACATACAGAGAATTGAAATTACGTTACTCTCCTTCCCAATTTTACAGCAAGTACAGATAATAGATATAATAAAGGAGAATGGGAGACACTATGTGTACAATACAGCAGGGACACAAATAGACATACATGAGAGAAAAACAAGGTGCAGTGGTGTGGGGGAGGAATAGATATATAAATATAAGTAAAAATAAGTAAAAATAGATATATAATTATAATATAAAAGAGTGGGAGGCACTATATGTTCAATACAGCAAGACACAATAAACATACGTAAGACAATAGTGCAATATTGATGGTGATTGAGATGGAATGACAGTAAAAATAGTAAATAACAGTAGTGCAAATACGGTATATGGTATATAGCTTAAGGCTGGTAAAGTGAATGGGTGCGTAAGTCCTTAAAGTTCACAGTTTAATTAAGTGGAATTAAAGTGCGTATTGACAGTGCAAGTATATCAGTAGTGCAGGTGTTGTGTAGTGCAAGTCCGTTTGGAAGGGACCAGTACTTTGTGCATTGTAGTGCAGAGTTTCAGTACTTTATTAGTGGGGGGGTCAGGATGCTGAGTGAGTGTGTGCTGGGGGCAGGATTGGGATGGGGGGTAGAGCAGGAAGAGAGTTCAGCATCCTCACAGCCTGATGGATGGGGCTGTCTCGCAGTCTGCTGGTCCTCGCCCCGAGACTCCGCAGTCTCCTCCCTGATGGCAGCAGGCTGAAGAAGCTGTGTAGTGGGTGGGAGGGATCTCCTGCCAGGCGGAGGGCTTTCCGTGTGAGGCGGGAGCTGTACAAGTCCTGAAGGGAGGGGAGAGAGGTGCCAACAATCTTCTCAGCTGCTCTCACAATGCGCTGGAGGGTCCTGCGGCAGGATGCTGTGCAGGCCCCGTACCACACGGTGAAACAGCTGGTCAGAATGCTCTCGATGGCCCCTCTGTAGAAGGTGGTCATGATGGGGGTGGGGACTCCAGCTCTTCTCAGCTTGCGGAGAAAGTAGAGACGCTGATTTGCCTTCCTGGCCAGTGACGCTGAGTTGGTGCTCCAGGAGAGGTCCTCTGTGACGTGCACACCCAGGAACTTGGTGCTGCTCACCCTCTCCACAGCAGTTCCGTTGATGAACAGAGGAGTGTGCAGTGTGTGAGTTCTCCTGAGTTCTCTGTGTTCAGAGAGAGATTGTTGTGTTTGCACCAGGAGGCCAGACGGCTCACCTCGCTCCTGTAGTGTGACTCATCGTTGTTGCTGATGAGACCCACCACCGTCGTGTCATCCGCAAACTTGACAAAGAGGTTGGAGGTGTGTGCTGGTGTGCAATCGTGGGTCAGCAGAGTGAACAGAAGGGGGCTCAGCACACATCCTTGGGGAGCCCCTGTGTTCAGTGTGGTGATGCTGGATGTGCTGCTGCCAACCCGCACTGCCTGTGGTCTTCCAGTCAGGAAGTCTAACAGCCAGTTGCACAGTGAAGTGCTCAGCCCCAGACTGTCCAGTTTGTGTATGAGCTGTTGGGGGACGATTGTGTTGAATGCTGAGCTGAAGTCAACAAACAGCATTCTGACGTAGGTGTTCTTCTTGTCCAGGTGTGTGAGGGCTGAGTGGAGAACAGTGGAGATGGCATCATCGGTCGAGCGATTTGACCGATAAGCAAACTGGTAGGGGTCCAGGGAGGGGGGGAGCAAAGACTTGATGTGATGCATGACTAGTCGTTCGAAGCACTTCATGAGGATGGGGGTGAGTGCAACTGGACGATAGTCATTGAAACAGGATGGCGATGCCTTCTTTGGGACAGGGATGATGGTGGTGGCTTTGAAGCATGTGGGAACCACCGCCTGACTCAGAGAGGTGTTATAAATGTCAGTATAAACCTCTGCGAGTTCCCAGGCACAGTCTTTCAGCACACTACCAGGAATGTTGTCAGGCCCAGGAGCTTTCCGAGCATTGATCCTGCTGAATGCTCTCCTCACACTGTCTGGGGACAGCGTCAGCACCTGGTCACCAGGAGGAAGGATGGATTTCTGGGGACGGGTGTGTTGTTGAGTGGCTCGAACCTTGCGAAGAACCCATTCAGGTCATTCAGCAGAGATGTGTCGCTGTCGCAGGTCTGTGGATGTGGTTTATAGCCTGTGATAGACTGGATACCCTGCCACAGGTTCCGTGTGTCTCTGCTATCACTGAAGTGTTGGGAAATCTTCTTTGAGTACAGCCTCTTAGCTTTCCTGATCCCGCGGGACAGGTTGGCCCTGGCTGACCTCAAGCCTGCCTGGTCACCTGTCCTGAAGGCTGCATTTCTAGCCTTCAGGAGCTTGTGGACCTCTCCTGTCAGCCATGGTTTCTGATTCGCTCGAACAGTGACGGTCTTGAGGTCAGTTACATCATCAGTGCACTTGGTGATGTAGGCAGAGACAGTTTCTGTGTACTCCTGAATGTCTGTGGAGTTGTTGTGGGTGGCAGCCTCTCTGAACATATTCCAGTCTGTTGTGCTGAAACAGTCCTGAAGTGCCTCTGAGGAACCCTCTGGCCATACTCGTACCTGCTTAAGAACTGGTTTGGTGACTTTAACCAGTGGTCTGTAAGCTGGCATTAGCATAATGGTGAGGTGATCAGAGGCTCCCATAAATGTCGGGTCATTGGGCAGTTCAAACAGCTGTATGATTTTTCATCTTGGAACTGGGATTTAATCGCAGACTCTACAGAATCTAACTGCTCTCTAAAAACTGTATGTATACTGAGCCCAATTTACGATTCTTGATTGGGTGCCCTACTGCTCTTGGAGAAGATCTGAGGACTAACGATTGGATTATAGACTCCACACACTAAAGGAATGATCTGGAAAAACATTGGAATGTAAACACATGCAGTGCGGTTGACCACTGATTGACTACCCAACTTCCCTTATAGTGAAAAAAAAAGTCTAACAAGACTGAATCTTATTCCTAACTATTTGTTTACAATCTGTGTATTTGTTCATTTGATATTCAATTGAGAATCAAAATCAGAAAATAAAAAACAATTCATTATTTTGTTTTGTGTTTTTGTTTTTGAATATAATACCAAAAAAAAACAAATAACAGCTTTTTTATTTGATGATCCAAACAAAAATGTGAAATAAAAAAACAAAACAGATTAGAAGCCGAAATTGATTTACATTCAGATTACCGTTCCACCTTAAATGCTTACCCCAGTAACACACAGACAGTCATCCTTCATCAGTAAAAAGTTTATTCCCTTCATTCATGACTGGAATTGTCTGTATGTCTCTGGGTCGCAAAACCCAAACTAAAATGCTGCAGAAACCCCACGAAATAGAGTTTAGATTCTCTGCCCGAGCCCGACCAGATGCTCGAGCCGAACTCGAGCTTCCTCGGAAAATGATCTGCGGCGTAGGTGTCTGTTTTTTAATGCTATTTTTATTTTATATATGGAATCACAATATAAGAGTTAGAATTTTATAATCACACAGCTCCTTGGCTCACGCACACATGAGGTCCTTCATTTGAATAATTCTCCCTTTTAAATAATATGTTTCATTTTAAGTCTATTTTATAATTCTCCCTTTCAAATAATATTTTAAGTTGTAAGTGTACCCCTTAGGATCATACCATTTGGTGGGGAATTAATCATTCATAACAGCATTATATATATATATTTATATCTTTACTATATGCACAGTTATTACTGACAATAAGTCAGACTTGAAAAAAATGTGAATTGTTAAAAAAGTTCACCAATTGGTGTTTAATTTAACTAGATTAATACATTTACAATTTTAAGACATTTGTCATGAGTTTTTTTAAACATGTTTTAGAGACTAATTGTAACATTAGTGAACATAACTGATCACAAAGTACATTATACTTCACTTCCTACAGGAGCATTTTGACCCAAAGGTTTTATATTTTTTTAAACACAGGACCAAAAGGCTGCAGCCACTAACAATCAAATTAATCAGTACTTTTCTTTTTCCTCGTCATTTGTTAACCCAACAGACCCATACAGTTAGATCCTTACTTACTCACTTTAACCCAACATTGAAAACAGAGGCAAAACCATTCTAAGCGTCTCAGCTGCTTTTATATCTCCAGGGTTAGTTGGAGCATGCGCAGTGTGGACCATATGGGCATATAATAAAGATATATATATATATATTTATATCTTTATTATATGCACAGTTATTACTGACAATAAGTCAGACTATCTGTAGACAGAACAAAGAAGCAGAAAACACTGAAACATGAAGATAAAGAAAGAAAAATAAAAGAGTAAAATACTTTGCTCCCCCTTTTATTTGGACCAGCCCATATGGTCCACACTGCGCATGCTCCAACTAACCCTGGAGATATAAAAGCAGCTGAGACGCTTAGAAAGGTTTTGCCTCTGTTTTCAATGCTGGGTTAAAGTGAGTAAGTAAGGATCTAACTGTATGGGTCTGTTGGGTTAACAAATGACGAGGAAAAAGAAAAGTAGTGATTAATTTGATTGTTAGTGGCTGCAGCCTTTTGGTCCTGTGTATATAAAAATATAAAACCTTTGGGTCAAAATGCTCCTGTAGGAAGTGAAGTATAATGTACTTTGTGATCAGTTATGTTCACTAATGTTACAATTAGTCTCTAAAACATGTTTAAAAAAAACTCATGACAAATGTCTTAAAATTGTAAATGTATTAATCTAGTTAAATTAAACACCAATTGGTGAACTTTTTTAACAATTCACATTTTTTTCAAGTCTGACTTTCTGCTCTAGAAAGTAATCTTTATTTAGTTATTTTTCTTGTCAAACTGTTGATCTTATCTGCAAAGGGGGCTGCAGGCCTTTCATGTACAGGGCTGTGGGCAGCAGGACTGAAGAACCCTCGTGTGTGCGGTGCAGGAGGTTAATGGTCTGTAGTCTAGAATCTTGTTTCTTAAAATGTTTGTTGTCATGTAATTAATTGAAGATGAGCAATAAACTGTTTTTGTAAGTGTTCTGTGTCATGTGTAACTCATGTTTTCTCAATAGGCAATGTGTTTCCACTATTAAGTTAAATTGCTTGTTATAATTTTTATTATAGTGCTACATATGTAAAAGTGATTATTTTTTTGGGTAATGTAGTGATGCAACTTTTTAGCAATAAATCTGAACCAGGACTTCAAAACACAATGAAATGGTGCTTTAGTCATGGAAATATTAAATACATTTGAGTTAAAAATGTAAACTCATTTGCCTGCTTTGTAACCCTCCCTCCAGAGGGGGGTGCTATTAGAGTTCAGATTGTCCCTTGACTTGTAAATTAAGTAGATGTAGACATTGCAATAGCACAAAGGCAGAGAAAGAAAGTCCCAGGTTTAAAAATGAATGCTAAAATTCTAAAAAAAAAAAAAAAAAACATTTTGGGGGATTATTTTAAAAGCGTTAAAAGTGGCATTGTCCTGCTGAATGGGTGTGCAGCTAAGAGTATTGAGATCAGCACTAAAGGTAAAATGTTATGAAATGTATTTTGAAGTTCTTGCAATATATTATGTCTAAAAAAACATGATTCTGTAAAATGGATGCTGAAACTAAAAATGTGCTTTAGTAATGAAAATGTGTTCAAATACATTTTTTTGGGTAAAAGTAGAACCTTTTTATAGTGGTTACTTTTAACTCACTCTCCACAAGGTGGTGCTATTAATACTCACACAGCTTTTAGTGCTTCAGCTCTTCATTTCAAACCAACCAACCAACCTTAGTATACCTACCAATAGAAAACTCTCAAAATCTTGGCTTATTGACACAGATGAAGACCCAGTACACAACATATAGTGGTCAGTTTATGCTTTATTGTAACTTGCAGTTGATTTATGCGTGTGCCTTCAGCGTTTCATAGCATTTTTCTTTCAAAAATATATGCAATAATGTTTGCAAGCAAAAAGCTTTGGGTTGGCAAAATCTAAGGTCATGTTGGAGTATAATTTGAGATACTTTCTGACTACTGGTGATTGTATAATAAAGCAATAGCAGTACTGCCATTAAAGAGTTTCTGGGAAAACTAAATCCTGTTATAAGACGGTCTGAAGAGCTGCAACAGTTTCAGCTTGAGCTGCATCTCTCTGGGTTCATTTACACTCCACAGCCTGCGATGTACTGACTCACATCACGATTCCTACAGCGGTTACGCCAGCCCACCCTGAGGAACACAGATACAGTAATCCAGTTAAATATTTATTGATTTGCAATGTTTAAATTGAAACTACTAATCCTCCAAATCCCTTGTATAAAACTTAGAAATAAAAAAAATAGAGAAGTGGCTTCATGCTCATGTGGGGATCCTTGCAAGAATATGGAGAAATAACGTGTTATCAGTACAGTAATGGCGGCGCTTGGAGCAGAAGCTAGTGCTATAGGATGTAACCAGTGTCTTTTAATAAGCTTCTTGTAAACTTAAGTTATTAATGACTTGTTTTAAATTTCAGGGCTCTCCAGATTCTAGTAAGGAGGTGTGGAGCTACTTTGAGCTGGATAACAGTGGAAAAAGTGATTTATTGGGGCAAATTATGCCTCGTATCACCCAGTGTGAAGGGTGTTTGGACAAACTGTTCAAATTTCTGGATCTCAGAACTCTGTGGGAGAATTGAGGTGTGCTCTTTATCAAAGGTAAGTACTTTTTATCATGTTTTACTACAACAAAAGTCCATTTTACACCAGAGTTCTCCTTTAATCTTAGTCCCATCTAGGCCTTATGCAGTGTAGTGCAGTGTACCCAGCCACTTAGATGAGGTTCATGTTTAACTGCTGCTGCTGCTTAATTGACATCCACATGTGTGAAACCATCATGGAACCCATAGAAAAAGTATAGAAAATGGTGAATTTTATTAAGGATCTGTGTCCTTTATTCATTCTTACCATGCTGTGATGCCCTGCTGACTCACGATGGTCTTGGCACAGGCAATACTAGCAGAGATGTTATCAGACAGCAGCTCTGTGAGTGTGAGAGAAAGCAGACTGAGTTACACCACCACTCTAAATTATGACATCGATTTGTAATAAAAGCTGATGGGTGAAATCTGGACGCTGCTGTTCTTACGGCTGCAGGAGACGCGGCAGCCGTTGTGGCTGGGGAACTGGCCGTTGGTACACCACCAGCGGTTGTTGATCTGGAAGATGCCGTAGTCCGTTGAGCCATCAGTGTTACGGTTTGTGGTCTGAGTGTTGTAACTGGACTCTGCATTGGCCAAGCAAACCCCTGCAGGTACAAAGTGTATCATATTCAGATTTCTGTTACACTAAGTATTAAATAGACTGTAGGCTATTTGAGTAATGTTCTAATCCATATTATGGCATGAACTACTCAACTATGTAAAGAAAAAAAACTTTAAGAAATTATTGTCAATCTATCTGAAAAAATTGTCCTCAAATACCATCAAAAATGTTATGATGAAACTGCCTCTCATCAGGACCTTTCCAGAATAGGAAGAGCAAGAGTTACCTTTGTTGCAGAGGATTAGTGCATCCGGAGTTACCAGCCTCAGAAACACCTCCCCAGATAAGAACATCTAAATGCTTCACCTAAATGAGTATTTTGGTTTGTTTAACACTTGTGGATCACTTCAATATTCATTTACAATGTAGGGAAAAAAAGAAACTTTAGACTGGTACTGTATTTAATCTCAGTTAATGCAAATATATAAAGTGTTATATTTAGTACAAAGTACAAAGGAAACTTTGGAGATTCTCCATGTTTAATCTTTAAGGAACCTTCAGGAAACATTTTCTTGGAGGTTCCCCAAAGACCCTTTAGTGTGTTCTTAAAAGTTTTGTATGAAGAACCCCAAAACGTTCCTCAACCCCTTAAAATGCCTTGTCCCGTATACAGGCTAAAGGTGTAGGTGATATAAAAAACATTTTTCTGCAGTAAAATAACTTATTACATAAAAAAAAAACTAAAGGTTTGAATGACATGATTTTATTCATATATTTTTTATATATTTTCTACAACAATTACAATTTAGCTTTTTTAGTAATGTTCTTTATCAAACATGGAACCTTTTTATATAATGCTTGAATAGAAATTCTCAAGATATAGTGGTGTAATGTCTGGCAGAAAACTGACAAAAATCCTGGCCTGTTAAGGTGTTTTAAAGTACTTTTAACAGTGTAGGATAATGAGCACAGCTTGGCTGGGGAACAGGCTGTTAGAACACATCAATGGTTGTTGATCTGGAAATTGTCGTAATCCGCTGAGCCATTAAAATAACGATTTGGGGCCTGATTTTTTAACTTGACTCTGCATTGGCTGAAAAAAAAAGTAATGATATGCATTCTTTTACATTTAAAAACAAAAAAAGTGATAAATTAATGCTGCTTCTTAACAGATTTCACTGGATACCTGAGCGACCATGGTGCTTTTAATAGTGCTGATACAAAAAACTACTGCGAACACGGAGTTATCAGAACAGAACTCTATATCCAAACTTTTACCTATTTTAATTAGTCTGTTTTAGTTACTCTCATTTTATTGTTATTGTTTCTAAGTGTGTAACATCAGTAATGTGGTGGATATTTTATTTTACCGTATTTTTTTTTTTTTAATTTTAAAACAAGTGTTGAAATAAATATTGAAATAAAAATATATAAAATAACGTACTTCTACGCTCTAAAAAAAGGGATTTTGTGTTTTAGTCAGAAGAACTTATATTTTCAAGTTGAATGAATTTACCGGCCAGAACAACTCAATAAAATGAGTTTAGAGAACTTCAACCTGAAAACTTAAAAATGTTTGTTGAGCCAATAATAAATTGAATTTTACCCAGCTTTTAGTAAACTACACATGTGCCAATGCTCTTTCTACAGTGTTGGTCCATACAGCTTTCCCATAGACTCCTGGCACCATATATTTGCATATTGGGTGTGGCCTCTCCTTTACTTACCATCTTTGTGTCGTCTGTAGCCCCAAGCTACCTTATCCTAGACATGGGTTAGTGTACTAGTATATATATGTTGATTGTAAGAGCAAGTCACCTTTATTCTGTGTTGTTAGTCATCACAGAATGTTGGCTTTGAGATGCAGAGTTCTAAATGCCTTAAGCCCACAATACTTGAAAAAAAATGTTGAGTTAATTAAACTATTCTTGTATAAAAAAAGATTGACTGAACTTAACATTTTATATATAAAAGCAAAATGATGACCTGATGATGAGTTAAGTTAAGTTGAATATTTTTTTCTACTTTATAGGATTCTAAATAAAAGTAGTAATTCTCACTGAAACCTTACAAAACTCCCACTTTAAACATTATGAACTGAGTTTAAATTTTAAACACTCACAGTTAGCCAGACTGACGCCTTTATACCCGGACATTCCAGCTGCTTTCAGGGTTCTCGCCAGTTCACATCTTGTGAACCGCTTGGCGCTGGCCGCCGCCACCAGTAGAAGGAGAACCCAGATCTTCATCATGCTGCAGGAGGAGAATGGATCTCTAGAAGTGCTGTGAATCTTCTGTGTGTCGTGTCTTTTTGAGCTTGTATCCCTCTCATATATATACGGTTTGGGAAACTTGTGCAATTGGTGGAATTTTTTATGACGGCTACGCAAACTTCCTCTAACCTACTTTCAGATATGTTTTTTTTTTTTTTATCAAGAAGAACTAGTTCACTGTTGTCTTTGTCTGCCTTTGTTGGACAAACACGTACTTCAGCCTGAGTGAAAGCGTGCTCAAAAAATAAGTGTTGGCTTTACGATCTATAGCACAAAAAACGCAGCACCCAAGATAAGTGATTACAGTAACACATTACGTTGAACAAACATCTTGCATAATAACTATCGAAGTGCAGTGTAAATAGACTGTAAATAATATTAACAGCTAATAAAACACTTCAAACTTCAAAAACTGCCTTAAAGCTCCACTAGGTTGCATTGAGATTGTGTGCTCGTGGGCTCCCCCTACAGTTGCAGAGTGTAATAAATGTGTACAGCACTGTCGTTACCCCAACCCATCATATGTATTGCATATTTGAGATGAATACTTAATTCTGGTATGTTCATGTATGAATATGTGTAAAAGTAAATCCCAAGTACGGCAACTATCAATGTTGAGAGCGATATGTCTACATAGACCTTCAGTCTATTAAGCCACATAATTTAAGCCACATATTTACCCTGTGTTCAAATGAAAGTTTTTTTGTCCTAAATGACTACAAAGACTTAGGAAAGTGTCAACGCATGCACAGAATGACACTGGCCTGAAACTGCTGGCGTGAAACTTCTGGCTTTAATCTGTGGCTCTGCGCTTCTGCAGACCCTTCTGAATGGGAATAGTTTCAGATTCATTTAATTCATTAAAAATCTGACAGAACATAAACTCTGGTTAAAATCACAAAACAATATCTAAGTTAAGATAAATGAAAAAAAAAATAGTTATCATAACTTATAGCAGAAATACCTTCAGGATCAGTTAGACTTAATCATTCAACATTAAAGTGTCTCATTTAATGCATGTATGGCTAAAAGCAATTAAATTTGGAACAATTTTCTAAAATCTAATTTAAGACCTTAGGAGGCCTGTTTTATAGATGATACTAGAGTAGTGGGTCTTCAGCAGGAGTTTCGTTGCTTCCTGTTTCTGTTGGTGTGATTACAATAGTTGTCACATTAACAGTCTTCCTTTGTCAAGCCATTCTTTGTTTTGTTTAGAAAAAAAGTTTCATTAAAAATGTCAATCATAAAAAAGTAACATTCTCAAAACTGAATGAAAAAATGAAAAACACTGACACAAGTAACATTGCAGCAACTTTACCAGAACATCTAAAAAAACATTCTAAAAACTTTCAAAAACTGGACAGATCGAACCCTCTAAGAATGTTAACTGTAACATTCAGAAAATGTTCTACTAACCAAATACTGTTAGCTGGACTAGAGTGCCCATAGAAGCACCTGTTGACCCCCCCAAATTGGTAAAATTATAAGAAATGGGACAGGATCAGTGTTTCAAACTCAACTTTAAGCCCATCAACCATCCAATCTATACCTTTGACTCTCCAGGTCTCAGGACCACAATGTGGGAACCCCTGGTCAACACACTTCTGAAGTACACAGTACACAATCAGCTGTAGTCAGTTTTCCTTTATCGTTATAAAACTAAAAAATAATACAATAATGTTTTTATTATACAATTTATTTTTTATAATACAGTTTGGCAATGGCAGTTTTGGGAAACAAGTATGTTTAGCAAAATCAGAAATCAAAATGTTGGAGTACATGTTTGTTAGGTTTAAATGGTTCATTCTTTATGAAAACAATGGAACGATCCTAGTTTATCCTTATCCTAGTTTCTGGGTAAATACTCTGTTAAAAGACTGGCTAAAGAATTGAAACAGTGTGGAATTGAAGAGGCATCTCGTTTGGGTGCATCACTCCGGGGTCTTCATTTACACGCCACAGCCTGCGACGTACTTGCTCACATCTTGGCCCCAACATTCGTACCGCCAGCCTTTCCTGAGGGATACAAATACAGTAATTCAATAAAAAAATTTTCCCCAAGTTCCTTAAAGAACCAATAGCCTTGATATTACATGTTTCTTCATGTCTGTTTTGTTACATAAACGTAATGGTAAATGTCATAATTCACTTTGACAAGCTTTGCAATTTCCAACCTGTTTTCTCCACTTACTGCTAAGAGGGGTACTGTGAAATAGATAAAGGCCGGGGCCGCTGCCACTATGAGCGGGAGGTCGCAGGTTCGACCCCCCGCTCATGCAGCTTTGCCATCAAGCTTCCGGCGCTCAGAGGGAGCAAAATTGGCCCTGCTCCCTCCGGGTGGGTAGATGGCGCTCTCTCCCCACATCACTCCTTGGGTGATGTCTGCAGCACAGGGCGTCTGTGAGCTGATGTATCTAAACCGAGTCGCTGTGCTTTCCTCTGAGCGCACTGTGATGCTGCTCGGCAATACTACATCAGCAGCAGCTCAAAAAAAAGAAGCTGAAGTGGCTGACTTCACATGTTTCAGAGGAAGCATGTGTTAGTCTTCACCCTCCTGGTGTGTTGGGGCATTACTAGTAGTGATAGGGGGAGTCCTAATGAGTGGGTTGGGTAATTGGCTGTGCTAAATTGGGGAGAAAATGTGAAAAATTTTAAATAAAATTATTTTAAAAAAGAAAATAGATAAAGGTCTGTAAGAATTGGCTTAATTACAGGGGTATTAAAAGGTTTGGGCACCTCTGATAATTTTCATGATTTTACTTAATAAATCATTGGTTGTTCGGATCAGCATTTTCAATTAAATATTTCCTATAACAGATGAACACAGTGATATTTGAGAAGTAAAATGACATACGATTTACATAAAGTGTGCAATAATTATTTAAACAAAATTAGGCAGGTGCATAAATTTGGGCACCCTTGTCGTTTTATTGATTTGAAAACCTTTAGCACTAATTATTGGAACACAAAATTAGTTCGGTAAGCTCATTGTGTTCACTGTGTTCGTCTGCTTTATTATATTTTTAACTGAAGTTGCTGATCTGAACAACTAATGATTTATTAAGGAAAATCATGAAAATTATACTTTTTCATACCACTGTATTGTTTACTTTTATTGATTTAAATCATTTAAGTACTGAAGGCTCTGCTGCTACTCTGGGGTGGATTTTATTTACTTTCTGTAATCAGATTATCCACCTCTGCCTACTAAAGACTGGTGCATTTATTGTTTCATGATGTGAGCCTTTAAAAGTGCTTATTTAGTATTACCAGGGTGTCATGCCCAGCTTCTGCACTATGATCTTGGCACAATCAATGCTATTCTGGAGGGAGAACAGCTCTGTTTGGGAAAGCAGAAAGTGTTTCATTAGATTCAGATCAAAATCTTAGTTTGAATAACTTTTTATTAAAGGCTGAAAATGTGGACACTGCTCTTACGGTTGCAGGTGAATGGACAGTCTTTTTTGCCGGGGAATTTGCCATCGCTACACCACCGGCGGTTGTTGATCTGGAAGATGCCGTAGTCTTCCGTATACATACCGCTTGAGGAACTGGGGCAGTTGCTGGAATATTACAACAAAGATATCCTCTGCGATGAAGTGTGTGGCCCGAGTGTCGTAATTGGACTCCGCAAAGGCCATGCAGACCCCTGCAGGTATAAAGTTTTTTAAAAGATAATAAACCATGGATTATAGCCCAACAACATAAATATGAATGGGAACAATAGGAAGCATGCATATTGCACTTAATTTTTGATAAATGCAATCTTTTTTTCCCCAAAAGCAATATTACTACTGTCCTGTACCATCTCTGATTACAGGCTTTTAATAATTATTGTTTTTGTCCCTCTAACTATTTCACTTACTGGTCACAAACCTAACATAAACCTTGTGCTAATCATTATCTTTCTCTATGTCCTGAGCTGCCTGCCTGGAGGTGTCCATTCATGGTTCAGTTCCTGCCTTCTTACAACACTCCGCTCCCACTACTCAGCAGAGTTTTAAAACAACCATTTTAATCCCTTTTTTGTTACATCCTTTGTTTTCTCTCCATCTATCCCTTTTGCTTGTATCGAAATGCCCTGTTCCTGTTCATAGGTGGCACAGTGGCTTAGTGGTTAGCACGTTCGCCTCCTAGCACTGGTAAAGTTCTCCCTGTGTCTGCGTGCGTTTCCTTGAGGACTCCAGTTTCCTCCACCAAAAAACGGAGATCGGAAAGATTGGATACTCTTATCTGGTAAATTGGATACTCTAAAGATTGCTCAGAAATGCTTTTATATTGTATGTATGTGTAAGTCTGTGGTATGAATGTAATGTAAGTTTGTGTGTGTGTAAATGTGTGAATGACTGTGCCCAGGTATTAATTGGCACTCTGTCCTGGGTAAATGCTGTTGTGCCCAATTCAATCCACCAGGTGGACGGTCGTTTCCTGCTGAGAGTACGCTGTGCATGATTGGCTGCCACTTCTCACTGGTGTGTGGATGAGGGCCGAGTATAAATGGTTGTCTGTCTATCTGTCTGTCTGTCTGTCTGTCTATTTATCTATCTAGTCTTCTCCCAAAGTTTCTTAATCTTAGTGGCACCATTTCTGTGTTGCTTACTCATAAGGCTTGGACCCGTATCTCTTTCAAGCTGCTTTGTGACAACATTTCTTGTAAAAAGCACCATAGAAATTAATTTGAATTGAATCTCCGTCTGCTAGAGGAAACTGGAAACTGGAAAGCTTAACAGTAAACATCAGGTAAGTGAAAATGAGGTAAAGTAAGTGCTCTCTACTTTACTTGGTGTTTGTTTTTAGTGCTACAGTTTGTCCGGAGTTCGATTAAACAGTGTAAGAGTTCTCACAGTGAGCCAGGCTGACGCTAAAAAAGTCGTCCATTCCAGCTGCTTTTAGGGTCCTCGCCAGTTCACATTTGGTGAACCGCTTGGCGCTGACTGCCGCCACCAGCAGAAGGAGAACCCAGATCTTCATCCTGCTGCAGGAGGAGAACGGATCTCTAGAAGTGCTGTGAATCTTCTGTGTCACCTGTCTTGCACACCTCCCTTAAATACATACCGCTTGAGGAACTGGGGCAGTTGCTGGAATATTACAACAAAGATATTACAACAAAGCATTGTGAAATACTGAACAACTAAATGTGATGGCATGGACTTTTATTTTGCTTTTTGCTGTGTTCCACTTCCTGGAGCGGCCATTTTGTCTCTTCCTGGTTATGCTTATTGTTGCTGTTTTCCTCCCTTCATTGAGTGGCTAATTAGCAAAATGGTTTCTTCCATGCTCTGATTGGCTTAGGCCCTATAAATTAGCCCCTTTGACCTCCTTAAAGCAGGCAACACATGCACATCTCTATTTTGATTTGCCCCTCTAGCTGCTGCTGGAAGCTCCTGTTTGAAGCCAATGCCGTTCATGCTTTTAAGGTAATGATTACTGTTTTTAAGTACTTGGTTAAAAGCTAGAGGTGTTAGTCCTTTGTTAGTATTTATTTTCTTTTGTGTTTAATGACTATTTATTTTATTAGGATCAGTTCCTGACTATTGCCTTGATTTTATGTACGGTAGGCCCAGCCATTCGGGTTTTAGGGTAAAAACAAGTTCTTGTTTTTGTTCAAGATATTGTAAGTGATGTAAGTCTCTTAACAGTTTTCAATTTCATTTTTTGTAGGACTGACCTAGTTAGCTGCTGTTTTTGTTTGTTTTATTTTGATTATTTTTTTGTATAATGGTTTTCCTCAGTTGATTAAAATAGAGATTTTATGGGTTGTATTAAGGCACTGCCATCATTACACTTTTGCTAGTGGTTCTGGGAAGCCTGGTTGGACTTAAGAGTAAACCTCAGGGAAATACTTTTGTCACTTTTTAAAGTTTGAGGTTTTAAGCTGTGAGATCTTTTGTTGGTATTTATAAACACGTGTGACTAATCAGATTTTTGGGTGTTAAATTTCCCTTTCTCCTCTTGTCTACCTGTTTCTCCAGGCCCCTTGGATGTGTGGATTTATGCAGTGGTGTTCAGTCGCATAAAGAGCCCTGTGTTTTAATAGAATAACTATATTCTTGATTTGGTACTAATGTTTTAATTACAGTAAAAATAAATGTTAATGAGATTTCTATTTTGTGTGGAAAATAAATTAATTATTTTGGAAACTTGTCTCTTTGCTCAGAAGTGAATCATTTTACTGTAGCAGTGTACTTTGCTGGGTTACTTCTATAGCTAAGGCCAAGTGACTTACATACTGTTACATAAAGAACCTCCAGTACCCTGTTGGACCACCTCTAGCCTAGATACTGTAGAAGAATGTATATGATCAGGCCTGGAGGAAAACAGGCTCTGTATGGCATGAGCCACAGATATTGCAGCTGTAAAGTAGGACCCAGAAGTCAGCATCTCAGAGAAGTAGAATATTGTAAAAAGATTCAATATTGAAGAATTATGATGTCCTGCACAGGTTTTTTAAGCTTTTAAAAGCTCTGATTCAGTCTGGTTCAGTAGGGGAGGGCTACTAGTTGGACAGTTTTCCAGAAGGCAGTCGTTGTCTGTTTGCAGACTGCAAAAGCAACAGAGGCTTCAGGGTTTACTTTACAGCTGCAACATCTGCAGCCCACAGCCTTAAACAGATTCTCAAGAAAAGAACACTGAAGAATTTGCGGGAGATTCACAGGGAGTGGCCTACTGCTTGAGTAGGACATATCCAGGACATCCACACACGGACATATCTAGGACATGGGCTCCAACTGTCACATTCCTTGTATCCAGCCACTCATGAAGTGAGATGTATAGTAACAAAGTAGAACTACTTTTTTTTTTTTTTTTTTTTTTTTTTTTTTTTTTTTTTTTTTTTTAGGTAATTTTTACCTTAGATTGTTTTTTATTTGTTTTTACTTCAGTACATTTTGTGTGCTTCACATTACTCAACACAATGTTAAGAATCATTCCAAACCCACGTTATCACTAAAGCCAGAGCGGTAGATGTTCTGCACGGTCACTGGGTTTAATGACGCTCCTCCTCATTGAATGAATGAAGCCATTAAGCTGATCTTATAAGAAAACCACGCTTCTCCCATTATAACATTTTCTCTGCTGCCTGACTGCATTGAAAACAGCTTTACTTGAGCTTTACTAGATTGTTTTCAGACATAATGGCGAGAAACCGTGTTCAACACCTTTATTTTAGCATTATTTGAGGTCTGAAAGCTCTGCATCTTTTTTGTTATTTCAGCCATTTCTTATTTTCTGCAAATAAATGCTCTAAATGACAATATATTTTTGGGGAATTTGGGAGAAATATTTATAAAATAAAACAACAATGTTCATTTTACTCGAACATATACCTATAAATAGCAAAATCAGAGAAACTGATTTAGAAACTGAGGTGGTCTCTTAATTTGTATATCCAGAACTGTATATATTTAACAGCTTGAGTGATCTTTTCTGTAGAATTGATTAAAATTGATCCTAATGGCCTCCACACCACCTTTACAACTTTACCAACAAGCCTTCACACCCTCACACAACCTATATATACCCAACCCAGAACATGAAGTGCACGCATCACACACATCAACACACAAGTACACATTTAAACACATGCATGCCAGACTTGCACATGCACAGTGCAAACAGAACAACTAAGTCACCGCCGCTTTCTTGCATTTACAGCCGCATTCACAGAGAGCATGAAACAAGTATCTGCACCCTGATGGGAGCAGAATTAAATAGGGTTTATTTTATGCATTCACTGTGGCATTGTTTTAATAAGCTTCTGCAATGTCACAAAATTTATTTCAACCCAGTGTTGCATTAATCTTTCACCAAGATCTTGCAGCATTAAACCTGAACCTAGACCTGACCAACTGCAGCAACACCACATCATTTACTTAGTTTAATCCAGATGGCAATTTTTTTTTTTGGCCAGGTAGTGTATTAGTTACAGTACCAGTGCCCTTCATCAAAAACCTTTGCGTGACAAATGCCACGCAGCTGATGGCGGTATGGCACTGCCTGAGAATAAACACACCCTTTGTGCATGCGGTTCAGTGTTAGTAAAGAATGGTACGATATGCTTAATCAGTAACCACACCTGAGATTTGTTTTATTGCAAACCAAAGATAAGATAAGGAAGTGAAAGTGGTCAGTACACGTCGCTCAGACTGTACAGTATAGAACAAATGCCCCACTTCTGCTTAATCGTGTGCACGTATGCTTTTACCTTCAAAAGAGTCCATTCAAAAGCTTATCACTATTCTCAATCATATAAAGATCTGTTACAAACAGATGATTGTTAAAAACAAACAAACGCTATGAGATGTTCAGACTGGCAGTTCAAATATTTACATTGCATCCATTTCTGATGGACAGCCACATGAATTTTTTGCTAATTTGATTTTGAAGGTGTTTTAAAATGGAATTGCAATCTGATTTGTGCAGATGTGTCTCAGCCTGGATGATCTGCATGATCAAATCAGATTTCAAAGTGTATTTTGTGTCTCTCACAACCAGTGATGGTATAGTTACTTTGAAAAAGTAATCCAATTACTGGTTACTGATTACTACTTAAAAAAGTAACTTAGTTACTTTATGGATTACTTGATTTTAAAAGTAACTAAGTTACTTTACAAGTTACTTTATTAGTTACTTTTATTAGCACATACTGTTGCTGAATCTAGATCTGACCAAGCTAACTAAGTCTTTATTCCAGCGCAGGCTTTTTCTGCCCTTAAAAAGTTTATACTAGTATTTTAATAAACACCACTAATATAAAAAACATGAAGTGTAATTATTCGTAGTCATGAATAATTTTGTCATAAATAATCTGAATGAATATTTTAATCGACCCACATCTCTACTTTATTTACGTTTATTTACATTTTACTAATCATCAGCGTTTGGGTTAAGATAACTTTTATATTTCAGCGTCTGATGAATCATTATCAAAAGGCTGGCAGTCTCACATGCTGTTTTTGATGTGGTGGAACTCCAGGATTTCATAATGCTGAGTTGAGTCACTGTGAAAGTAAAACAGGTGGTGCAATATGTGTATTTGTAGCTCTTGATCGGAACCTTTAGAGAAGTGTCCGGTTGGTTGTCACACTTTCCTTTTTCTTATTTCCCAAAACAAATATTTGATATTAGCCAACACTCAACTGCTCTATTTATTGAACTGCTCTAAATTAATCTTAAGGTACTTTCATCTATCTTTTATTAATAACATGATCTGAATTCAGAATTTTACTTTTGTGTTATAAAAAAATGAGAAAATATTTTTATCCAGTTAAAGATAGAGATAAACAATCAAATCATAATATTACAGAATATGCAGAATGGTTAACCAGCATGTCTTCCGAGTTTGATGTAATCTTGGTGATGATAAATACTTAAACTTAGTTTTTCTTTTAGATTTTTTTCTGTTTTAAGTTAAAATAAAATTTAATAAATTAATAAATATATTCCCTTTAGATTTTTGTCATATCCAGTAATTAAATATATATTTTATGTCTGTCCCAATGTGTCCTAGTCTGCATAAAACTGAATGAAAGCATGTAGCAGTATCTAAGATAATAATCATGTAACATTATGAGATATGTCAAACTCAAAAAATGTTGTACAATTTTGAGAAAATACTTAAAGTACAGTTACTATTTGGCAGATCTGTTTTCCTAATATTAAGTGAAATAATAAATGGAAAAAGGGTCTGTCCTGGGTGAGGACCCACTTATTTGTGCTGGGTGTGAAAACTCCAGCCTGCTCCTGGACCTCCTTTTGAATCTAACCCTAATCCACACACCTGATTTGGCTGAAGTGGGTGTTAGATTTGGGTTGTATCTGAAACCTACAGGATGATAGTTGGTAGTTCTTCAGGAGGGCAGATATTATAGTCCAGAAGATTACACAGAGGCTGAACTGCACTGCCCTCTTCTGTTAACTCAAATAACTGCAAGCAAGACACACGAACAACACTGTAAATATAAAGTATATACTACATGCACTAAAGCAGGGGGGTCCAAACTTTTTTTGTTGGGGGCCAGAAGGTAAAAAATATGTGCAGTCACGGGCCAAAGACTCTGTAATCAAACAAATAATGAACTATACTACTTATAATAATACATGTTCTTGATTACTATCATTTACACCCCCCATTTTACTTGAGTTACTATCTTTATCTATATTTAACAGTGTTGTGTAAACTAAGATTTTTCAAATTGATGTTTCGTTTCATAATGTCTCTTAATATTATACTCTTAATTAGGCAACTGATTCCTGACAAATTAAACATACACACTTCCCTCTGAACTCAGTTTAAAAAAATAGTAATTTTCCCAACATGCCTAAAATTTTCTGCATTTGCTGTCCATTTTGCATTTCTTTGGAGTTCTTCTTCCTTAGGAGACTCTTTGGCCTGTTTTCTGCGCTACAACTGCACACACTCGCCGCTTTTAAACTCTTTGGTCAGTTTTCTGCGCCACAACTGCTCATTCTCGCAGCATATAGACTCTTTGGCCCGTTTTCTGTGCTACAACTGCGCAGTCTCGCCGCTTTTAGACTCTTTGGCCCTTTTTCTGCGCTTTCTGTAGTTTAGACACCCCTGTGACTAAAGTATTGGGACACATGTTTTATACCCTTCCAGAGACCTCACATATGACATTAGACAGGGTGCCAATAGGTTCATGTATATCCAATTCTTCTGAATTATGTACTAGCTCTGTGTGTGTTTTCTGCACATCAGTGTCAGCAGTTGGTGCAACTTTTAAAAAGTTCACACATTTTGGGACATTTAACCATGTAGCCCTACCCCTTCTGTTTTGCACGTTTACATACAGGGGTAGGGGGTCCTGATTCTTGTTAGACTGGAGGGGTAGGTTAAAGGAAGTGTTATCAGGGCTACATGGTCCTTCAAACTGCGATTTTTCAAAGGTTTTGAAAAAGGTTTTCTCCAAACAGAGGGCTATGAGAATCACTGGCAAGATGGCGGCACAAGTGACCAACAATTATGAAAACCACTATACTACTTTAGCTTACTGTGTAGTTTATTTTTTATGGCCATTTTCTTTCCCCTTTCACCTATATGGTGCAACAGACAGCAAAGGCTGCATTACTGAAGGTGAAACGGAAATATAATAAAAGCAAATTTCAGCTCCAAATCACCAGAGGAATCAAGAAATTGACCTACAGCTAGGTTGCTGAACTTTAGCTCTCCACTGCTATCAGACACTCAGTCCGGCAGGGTTGTTCCTATTCTTAAGGTGAAGATTTCACTACTTCCCCTTGTAACTCTCCTCCAAGGGAAAGAGTTACACTCGAAAACAACGTGTAGGGGTACAAATTATGAATAATCACTATTGAAATATATTAAACTTATAACAAGCAGCCTTAAAAAAGGTCAGAAGTATCCCAACTAATGCAATAATGCCATGTAATAGGATAATCAGGATGATATTAATCGTAATATTAATCTGTTCTCATGAAATCAGGCCTGCCCATTGTTTCCTAGGTCAGGTTTTCTGGACTACGCAGGCAGGAAACCAGTGTTTATAAGGTTATACAAGGTTCTTACAGGAGAACACCACCCAGATCAGCTCCATTAAAGAGAAAAGCCCACGCAATAATCCAGTGTAGTGTTTTAATAATGTTGAGTGTAAGGTTCAACTCGGGACATACAAAAGCATTGCAGGGCACAGACACACGAGAAGCAGTCGGGTTACAGAACACCAGAGTTATGAAGCACAGCGCTGGCTGTAAGAGATTGTGAATATCCTAAATAAATAAATGTGCTGAATGGCAGAGAAGGCTGAGATACACTGTGCAGTGACTGTATGTAGAGGCACTGTGACCTGTAAGGGCTCCTTATGTCTTTAGGACCATGTTTACACCTGGTCAATTAATGGGAGTAGAATCTGGATTGTATTATGATCAGATTTTAGCCACATGAATTTGTTAGACACATACACTTGCTAGTTGAATGTGTCTCTGATTAGTACTTGTGTTTACATTGTTATAACATGGCTCAAATGGGTCTGATGTGTATCTGTTAATTAAATGTGTATTAAGTGTGTTTACACCTGGTCACTTCATGCCAATAGAGTCTGGATTGTATCCAGAGTCCAAGTGAAATGCATTACTTGTGAGGGACGGAAAATGCTAATCTGTTCACTGTCTGTTAATTGTCTAACAATTATTAAAGATTTTTCAGTTATTAAACCTATATGGGTTTACACTGGTATAACCAGTGGCTCAAATGCATCTGATTTGTATCTGTTTTAAATGTAGATTTATGTGTGTTTACACTTGCATTTACATATGGCATTTTTATTGGACTTATCCAGATATAATTCTGATACTTAGCAACGACGAAGTGATCAGTTTACACCTGGTTACATTATTTGAGTAATATCTGGATTGTGTCCTAATTTGATTGTAGCTATTTGGTAGTCAATAAATCTCCATTTATTTAGTTTGTTTTTCGAAAAAAAAAAAAAAATTAAAATTGCTCATAATATGCCAAAGTTTACTGTTTTTTTTTTTTTATTTGTCCTTGCATGTTCATTGGAGATGGAAAGTGCTGTGTTTACACTGCTTCAACATGTGGCTCAAAAACCACCATCTCAGACCACCTCCTGAATTTGTTTGAGAGAGATATCAATCAATCATATTTACATGTGTATTCGGTGGGTTTACACTTGCATTTTCATGTGGCTTTTACTTATTCAGATTTAATCCTGATACTCAAGGAGGATTAAGTGATCAGGTGTAAACAGGGGTTTTGTATCAGCTTTTAAAATCACATTCACACATTACAGCAGATTTTTTTACTTGGTGATGCAAGAACAATAAAAATGTGTTCCAGAAGTTTCCAGTTCAGCTCTTAAAGTATGATAATGCCATGGTCAAGATTTTAATCCTACAAGCTGATCCTATCAAATAAATCAGATGTGTTTATGGTCTCCGAGTTCTAATTATAGTTATTGGGACACCTCGACAGGTAAAATATAGAAAATCAGTCAGCAGGAACCGTTTTAGAACTATAAGCAGTACAGGGCTGTAGTGTTACTGTGCTGAAAAACGACTTGAGAAACAGTCTGGCTCAGTCCTGAGTCACAGAAATCACACAGCTTCCTATTATTCCCTTATTTTAAGATAAACGGTACATAGCAGAGCTCAGATCAGCAGCCAAGAGCTGCAGCCTTTATCCATTTATGTTCACAGCAATAATAAATCTGGCACAATACAAATCAAAATCAGTCCAAAAAACATCAAAAGAATCAAACACACAACCAATCACACAACAGTATTCCAGCCTTATAGTAAAACACTCAATATGTAAACAAATAGGCAAAAAGAAAAAAGAAAAGCAACACGTAGGATCAATATGCAGTTCAGTCAGGACGAGAGGAAATCCCACCAATATATATCACTGATGTCTAAGTCTAAGGTGCTCTTCTCAGCATTCGTAGTAAATATTCGCTTATCAATGAACAAAAAAACAAAACAAAACAAAAAATAAATAAAGAAAAAATAATAAAGTCTAGTGCATATCATCTAAACAGTAAACAGTTATTAATTAACCTTAATATTAAAAGGTGCCAGGAGTGTAACGGTACGCATAGTCGTCATGGTACATGTATGAATTACAGTACGGGGTCATGTACTGTACACAGCACACACTTACAGGTTAATGCTGTATTCTATTAAAACCCACATGTCAGAATTTATTCGTTTTAAGTAGGAATCGTAAACTAATACAACCAAACATGATGGATTTCCTACTCAGAAAGTCAGGAGAGCTAACCCTCACCAATAGTAAAATGAATAGTAGTAATGTTTAGCATTACATTTATGCAGTTTACTATTACTGATTACTGTCCGTCTACCAGTGGATGATTCCATAGTGTAAAAGCCAGAATATCTGAGAAATGCTTGTTTAACAGCTTATTCCAACTCATGAAATCATAGTGGATTGGATGAGGACGGTGTGTCTGCATTTGTCTGTGTGTGTGAGTATTCTAACATATCAGACATGCTAATAATTACACTTTACTGCTGAAAAAATCTAATAGAAGGACAGATGGACGGAAAAACGACTTGCACAAATGTCTATTCAAAATGCAAAAGTTCCCCCCCCCCAAACCCAGGAATTGAACCCCCACATGCAGAGGGTAGTGTTATCCACTGTGCCACACCAAGAACGACATCCAAACCCAAATCGTACCATAGACTTTTGCGTACCTTTACACCCCCAAAAGGTACAATGAGGATGTTACCCGACATTACACCCAATTACACTCAATCCTACCACAAAACCTGCTTTAAATAAAACTTCCAACAAAGCATTCACTGTAATTTGTAGCTTTCCAGCAAACAACCCACAAAAAAGAGCCTTTTGTGTACAATTCCACATCAAACCAAACATACTTCCATTGTTTGAGTAAGAAAAAAATATATATGAAATCCTAATTTATATTAAACATAGAAAGAAATAATAATAAAAAAGATCAAATTAAATATAATGGGCAATCAGATTAGGGTGCAGATATGGGGACTTAAAAAATAAACATTAAATATTACGACATTCAGGATAGTGTATTATTTGACCATAAAACCATAAAAAACACAGGTAAATACAAATGCACTAGCCTAAATCTTAAAGATGGTCTTTAAAAACAAATCCGTTGCATGCTTTTCAAACCACTGTATCAGGTCCACACTATTTACTGGTAGTGGTAATAGAAGTAGTAGTAGAAGTAGTAGTAGTAGTAGTAGTAGTAGTAGTAGTAGTGGTGATGATGTCAATGGTACTAGTAGACAATAAATAGTACACTAATTATAGCTTTAAATAGTAAGACATATTACAAATGTTTTATATTTAGAAAACAAATAAAAGAAAAAACATGCCTGGCCGGCAGCAGAATATGAGCGATGTGAACCAGCTGACGTTTCCAGCTGTTTGGCTTATTGGGTAGAAAATCTGGATATGATTGTCAGGTGTTCCACAAAAAAGAAAAAAAAAAGAAAAGAAAATCACATTAGCAATCAAGTTTTCCCCAGGACACCCAAAGTAAGTTTATCCTTTGGTTTGTTTCAGTAGCAATACTGTGCACCAAGATGAGAAATAAACACCAACAACAAAATAAAGAAAGCAGGATCATATTCATATCTGATATAATGATGTGTGTAAACATGGACCAGCATCATATCAGCGCTGTATACCCATGTAGATCCTTCACGTTATCATGAAAGCGATTCCCAACAGGAAGGATTACTCAATCTGGAAAAGAAAAAAACAGGACTAGAGTAATCCGAGCGGCGTCCTGCGGTGTATGGGGGCACGGGGTGTGTGTGGGGGATGAAAAAATGGAAAGGGAGGATTAACAGTGTGTATATGAGGCTCTAATCTTAGCTCAGGTTCTCTGAAGATAAGCCTCTCCAGCTCAAAGCCTCTCACAGCGCTGTCTTAAATAACCCACAGATTGTGTAACAAGTCAGAGTTTTACATGAAGATTCCTGCCAGACGGAGGCAAAAGCAGGAGCGAAGGTGAAGGTGAGCTCACCTGATGACACATTTGAGAAGATGCTATAGTTGCGAATACGCTAACATAACATTAGAGGAGAACGGAGAACAACACAGTGAACTAACCAGGACAAAATGAATGATATAAACAAAATCAAATAAAACACAAAAACAATAAATATACATATCCAGATGTACTAACAGTGCGATCCAGTGCAGAGCTTACATACATACTTACGTTTCTGCAAAAGAGGCTTTTCCACACAAAGGTATATAACACCTTATAGCACAGGCGTACACGCACATACAGTAGTAGCAATTATTAAGCCAAAAGTCATTTATTGCTAATCCTGAATGACCTCAACCCTCACGTTTATCAAACGTATCCTCCTGACATCTGACATACACATACATTCACATACACTCAAACATACTTCTGCACAAATGTGCCCACACGCACACACACACGCACACACACACACACATACATACACACACTATCAAAACAATTTTTTTGTTTGTTTTTCTTTTCTTTTTTCTTGTTCACAGGTTAACGATTAAATTAGTCGGCGGGCCTGACTGACAATGCCTCATCCATACCTTCTGATTAACAGTTCTTAAAATAAGATTAGTGGTCTATGGGTGCCTTACTACAGGAACTGCCTATGAACTGAGTGGAGAAACGCAAGGCCCAGAAACAGCAAATCAGCAGCCAAACTCCCCTCCTGTGGTGGAGAGGGTGGTCTGGCTGTGGATGCGATCAGTCCGCGATGGCGGCCCTCCGCTCATGTTTTGTTCCTGTTGAACATGCGCTCTCCCCGCAAGGTAAGGTGCTGGAGCTGGTACTGCAGCACCTCAGTGTCCGCCGGCTCCCTGAGGCTCATCTTGTCCAGGTTGAGGTAGTCCAGGGACTTGGAGTGTGCCCGCTTGCCCTTGAGCAGGCAGAGGGGCAGAGGCCCGTGCAGAGCCTTGCTGGGCTCGCTGGCTGCCAGGGACCTGAAGCAGGATTCGCTGGAGCTGGGCATGCGCCTCCTCCTGCGCCCGTTGACGGCCGGGATGTCGTAGGGCTGATAGAAGCGGCTTTTGGCTTTGTAAATACGCGAGGCGCGGTGCAGGCCCAGATCCACAGGCTTCTTTACAGGACTGGGCAAGGCCTCTGTGTTGCTCTTCTCAGGACCGGACCACTTGTGGGCCAGTTTAAGGAGCTCCTCGCCGGTGGTAAATCCCACCAGGTAGTTAGAGTTCATGTGGAGGATTTGGTATCCCGAAACAGTACTTTTGATAGGCGAGCATGGGGTGCTGGAGGAGCGCGGCTTATCTGCCTCGGGCTTCAGAGTAGCTTTGACCTCAGCAGCAGGCAAAATGGATATGGGCGTCCTGGGAACTCCACTGACATCCATCTCCATCTTTAATGACATGACCTGGCTGGCAGAAGAAGATCAGAAAGAAAGAGAAGAAAAAAAAAGAGAACAGTAAGAAGAACAGAAATATTAAGAAGGAGAACCAGTTCTTTTCATCAGCCATCTTTTAAATCCTTGCCCTATTTAGTTATTTTTAAAAGTCTCTAAATGCGTTCGCATCATCTGCCACCTTTGAGTCATAAAACGGAGATAAATCCCTGAAGAGTGCCCAGCTGTCTGAATAACATGGGCATATGGTGATGTGCGCCGTCCTGCCAAACACACAGTCAACAACAAATAATGACGTATGAAAAGAGGTTTAGAACACAAGATTAAAGCAGACACAAAAGAAAGGCCACAGAAAGTGATATTTCTGAAATTGATATTTTCCTATACCCTTGCTCCTTATTCAGTCATGTAGGGTTGCAGCGGTAACCGGTTTCACGGTATACCACGGTATTAAAATGCACGGTTATCATACCGTGTGTGTTTGCTTATTACCGGTAAAACGCAAGCCAGCGGAGAAACTCACCCGCGCATGCGCAACTCTGCTCCGCTTCAGCTGCTCAGCACACAGCGGTGAGAACAGCAGAAAGTGCATCAGACTAAACAAATCTCCGTCCGCCTAAAAAAAGGCTAAACTAAAATCAGCAGTGTGGGACTATTTCAGAGACCCGCCGAACGCACCCGAGGATGGTTATCCGATTTATAATCAATCTGGCCGTAAAGTCACAGCTAAAGGTGGACATACGTCAAACCTGTTCTCCCATCTCCAAGAACACCACCCCGCCGTGCAGCGCAAAGTATGTGTTTAGTTTATAATTTTAATCTGAACCTAAATAAAATCTCTTTGTAGTCGTGCACAACCCATGCGGTAAGCGCCCGCAAAAGCGCTGAGTTATCCGAAATTTGGGCACGCAGGTACAGGCGTGAAGTGCGTGCTACGACGGATTCACGTGTCCGTGTAAAGGTGCTCGCCGGACTGGATGTGAAAGACGCCATTCATTTACATGCGTTAATTTTCAAATTCTGACGTGCCTGTTTTTCATGTGTTAAAACCAGACTCAGAAATAAATCCCCTCTATCTGGTTATATACCAACTTGGCAGTAAAACGGACGTTTACAACAGTTGTTGATCAGACACTGACCCAGGCTCAGTTTATCAGATATTAAATAATTTAAACTTAAATAATTGTACTGAATAGTTTAAACACAGGATCTTTACTTCTTAGAGGACATGTAATGTGTGACACGTGTGTGTGTGTGTGTGTGTGTGTGTATCCTTCACCTAATGGTGTACAGTTTATTTTTTTTAAGGAGACATTATCTACATTATCTACATTATCTACAGATTGTCAACCAAATCTGTCAGATTTAAAAATATTTTTTTCCCAACCGCTGTACGTTTACTAAACCAGGTTTAACTGTTTATGTATGTATTTGTCTATTCACTGTTATGTGTTGTTTGTTGTTTTGATACAGACAGAGATGTGAGCATGTTATGTTATGCTGTACCGTAAGTAAATTCCACCAACTTGTTGTGTGGTCATTAATAATAAATGAATGAATGAATGTATATAGTCGTTCCAGGTTTCTACAATAAATAGTTAATTGAACAAAAACCTTTGTTGTAATTTCTTTAAGGGTCAGTTTAATAATATATGTAACAAACTGTGATACCGTGATAACCGTGATACCGCGGTATTTTCTGAGACGGTTATCATACCGTGAAAATCTCATACCGTTGCAACCCTACAGTCATGCCTGCTTTTAGGAGTTTGTTTCTATTGCTTTTGTGTTAGATTTTCCAGTCATCAAGAAGTTCACCCTCCTACCCCGTGTCCTAACCATCCATATCCACCCAACACCATTACTCTGCCTATCAGGAGACACATACTACTAATACAACAGAAATCAATACAATACTCTTGATGTCGCTAGACATCACCAAAAAATAACATAACAATGTTGATCTCTCTCCCTCTAAACACACTCTCAGAACCAATCAAAAACACAGATTCAAACTTAGTTTGTACATGACACTAAATCACATAATAATCAAGCAAAAGGTAAATAGGTGAATATTATTAGTTAATATGCACATATGTTCATGATTCTGGTATTGCTAATGTATATAATGTATCTAATGTATGTAAAGTAGCTAATGTATGCTAACCCCATGCTAACATTTCAACAGGCTGTAGCTAACTAGCTTTCACACAAAATGCAAAAAAAGATATTTGAGTTTTGTGGGACATTATTTAATGTATATCCACTGCCTTTAAAAATATGGGAGCATTGGGTGCTGATGTGTGAGGCTGTCAGGGAAGACATTAGCCCAAAAGCTAACAAGCTCACAAACACCCAATAGTACAACAATACAACTAAATGAAGTGCAGACATACTTGTGCAGTACTTTAGCATGTACATTACACTATTCTGAAATTAAACAAACATTTAAGAATTTAGTGAAAAATCGATCAAAGTAAAGTCAAATTTATTTATAAAGCACTTTTCACAATGAATGCTGTCACAAAGCTTTACAGAGATTTGAGCCTGAGACTCTTCTGAGGTAACAGCGGTGAGTAAACGCTTCCTCGGATTTTGAGAAATAACCTTTCTAAACATTAGGAATACACCAAAATTTGGCTACCGAAAATGGCAGAAAAAAGCCCTTTCTGTGTTTGCCATTGTACAGTAAAAAGCCTTCTGGTTTGGTTTCGTCCAAAGATTTTATTTTGTTGGTTTTGACCAATAATTTTCATTTTAGTGCATGTCTGCCTGATGTCTAGTTTTTGTTAGCAACTTCCTGCCAATAAAGTTATCATTTTGATACTAATAGCTTCTTAACAAATAACCCAGCGTTGGACAGATTTTAAGTTTTAGATAAAAATTAGTTTTTCAAACTTAGAAGAGTGTGTTCACTGAATGTTAGAAGAGAACAGGTCAGTTACAACTAGGGCAGCAACGATTAGTCAATATAATTGACAATATTAATTATTCAAATTTGTTGAGTAATTGTTAATTTGTAACGATTTGTTTACACTCAACTTAGTTTGTGCCCAAACACAACATATTTACTCACTAAAAATCTGTCATTTCCATGTTTAAAAAACATCTAGACTTTTAAATGGATTTTAAATATTATGTTCAGCTGTTTTTATTGTTTTTTAAAGATGGAGAACATGGCAGAAATAATCACTGACTATTGAACTAAGAAAAAAAAAACATTAGATTAGTCAACTAACAAAATAACTCATTAGTTACAACCATTTAACAATTCAAATGTTTTATTTAAATGCTTACCATTTTATATAACTAGTCCTGACCTTATTTTCTAAGTACAAAATGTTAAAATATAATAGACCAAAATTTGGCAACCAAAAATAACAGAAAAATTCATTTTGGTGCATTCCTGCCTGATGTCTAGTTTTTTAAAGCAACTTCATGTCAATACAGATATGAAAATGTTAAAATATAAAAGTTATAAAATTGCTGTTGTGTAATTTGTTACATTGTGATTTTGAACTTAAAATATTTACAGTTGTGTGCCCGATAAAAAATAAAACAAGAATGAGCTGCTCACTGAATTGATCTGATTTAATTTTGAAATATTTTGGCATCAATATTTAGACATGGTTCTGAGCTCTTAAGGGTTAAGAACTTTTGGCTGCTGTAGAAACAGATTCTGCAGCAGGGCTCCTGACTGGGGCTTTACACACCTTAAATCTGCATTTATGGAACAGTATGTTCTACTGTGGCCCAGTAGCTCCACCAAGGACCTGCTGATAATAACAACAGTAGACCTATAATGCTGCTGTTAACATAATGAACTGAGCTGAGTATAAACTCACTGGATTAGCTCAATATAAAATATAAAATAGCTCAATATACAGATATAAAACATTTAGCTGGAGTGAGCTGAAGCCTGAAGCTGGTAGAGAGATGAGACTGCAGTTCTCCTCCTCCTCCTCCTCTTTCTAACCCACAACACTGGGAGCCTCCTGTCAGACACAGCGGATGGAAACAGCACCTGACTGCAGAGAGCTAGCTCAGATAGCTAATATACTGTATATTTATATTTTAATATTAACTACAGTCAATCTAATCCAGCCAACACAAACACATAGATACAATAATATCTGTCTATATATGACATGATGTCATCCAACTAGTTTATATATTTTATTCTCGTTTGCAGGCCTTCAGCTACAGCTATCTTAGCTTAGCTTACATAGCTAACTTAGTTATATTGCTACAGACCTTTTGTAAGCAACCCACAGCATATTTATACACTATAACCCTATAGACAAAAGAGACAAAATCATTGCAATAATCAGAATCACTGTAAAATAAATCAGAATCACAAACCAGTACAGTCTAATTAAGCCCCCCGCGGTGGTCCTGCTCTCTGTAGCGCTGCTACACCAGCAGTAGGATGTGAGATGTGGTAGTAATGGTAGTGGTAGTAATGGCTGCAGTCTGCCCCCCCCTGCCCACCATTCGACGAGCCGCCGATACTACAGGCTCTACTCGCCGTGAGTCCGAGTCCCGAGCCCCCGGCCGGTAACCCGCCTCCCGCGGCCGCTCCGACCCCCGCTTCACCCCGAAACAGTAAATGAATGGAGGTGAAAACAGACCTGCTGCTCCGTGCGCGCGCCCTCCGCCTCCTGTACCAGCTCCAGCTCTCGTCGGGCACGCGCCTCCCTCCGTCCGCACTACGCCGGCTCGTCACGTGACACCGGTGATGTCATCGCGTATGAACAGGGGAGGACGTACCATTCTGCATACATCTAGAAAAATAATATAACTATATAAAACAGGGAAACATCGCTAAACTATGCAGCCCCTTACGTGACATCATGTTAAAAAACATTATGCGTGGCCACAACTTATTAAGGAGTGGGAACGAGAACCTAATGCGTGTAAATAAGATAATTAAGTCGTGACAAAATAATAATAAAGCTTGCTTTTCAGCTCTGTAAATTACAGACCCCTAAGGTGATGTCATATTTAAAAACAATGTGTGGATTTTTTTTTTTAACACCTTTGCTAATTACTTGCGTTTGAGAGCATTAGTTGTAAAGTTGTGAAGTGAAAAACCCTATTTAAGTAATGGTCCAATTCATATTATGGCAAGAACTACTCCAATGTTTAAGCAATCAAGGTCAGTCATTCCAAAAAAAGAACACTGAAAGTATTCTTAAGTGCACAGACCATCAAAAACCTCCCGATGAAACTGGCTCTCATCAGGACCGCTGCAGGAAAGGAAGACCAAGAGTTTCCTCTGTTGTTAACAGATAAGATAAACCTAAGGGAAACCTAAATGCTTCACAGTATATTTGGGTTTGTTCATCACGATTAAGTTACTACATGATTCCTTGTGTTCCTTCATAGTGTAGATGACTTTAGTATTAATTTAAAATGTAGGAAGAAATAAAACAAAAATAAAAGAGTTTAACTGTGATGCAGTGGAGTGGCATTCTCTCAAACATAAAATACCTGAAGGGGAACTCCACCCACTGTTCAAAATTCTCTGCATGATTGTATTGCTGAGCTGATTGTACACAAGTGTTTCTGTTATATCTGGTTCTTTTAAGAATGACTCCCTCTTGTTGTTTTAATCATTTAACACATTTTTCTTCTGTGCTGCAGAGAAAGGCCTTGTACCAGCATTACATATGGAAGCACCAGCAGAAAATGGGCCAAACCATGAAATTCACACAGTTTTTGAATTTAAATTGTCATACCTAAAATGCAATTATATTTAATAATGAATGTTTATTTATGTTGAAATTTGACTTCTCAACCAAGTGAACAGTCGTAACATATACTGAAAAGCTTATACTCCACTGAATAACACTGTTTGATCCACCACATCATCTCTAATAGTCTTCCCTGCAGTGGATATCCTGGCCTGCAGCCTGGTCTGGACCACCATCTGTCTCTTGATGTCCAGCCTACTGTGGATGTTCAGTCTACTCTGGATGTCTATTTTGCTGTGGACATCCATCCCAACATGCATCCTGGACTGTATTAGCCTCCCCTCGACATCCAGCCTACTGTGTACATCAAATAAGTTCTCGACTAGGAGCCTGCTGTCTTTGCTCCACATAAGCATATCCCTGAGCCCACTGCTCTGCCTCAGGACCTTGAAGAGAATCCAGAGGAGAATCCTGAGGTCACCACTGAACCTGTGGTGTCACCAAAGGATCAGACAATGCAGAAGATTTTAGGAATATCACTTATGTGATATGTGAGTTCGGTGTAGATAAATCGTATAATAAAAGTAACTGATTTGATTGCAGTTATTTATCTTATTTACCTTCTGTTCTTCTTATTCTACATTATTTTGTAAAAAAAAAGTAGTAATTGTATTTTAACCTAAAACATTACATTAGTACTTTCACCACATTTGTGTTCTCAAGAAAGTCTAAAATGATAAAAATTCATTATATGTCTGGGTAAAACTGTCACTGTGAACAGAGAAGAAAAAACATCGACATTCAATGCAGGAGACCAAACATGCATAGCCTACAGGTCAGTGCAGCCTTCATTAGCTTCCATTGGACCACTTCCCGTTCCATGACTTTTGGAATGTAAGAGCGGGGATGGAAACATTTCATTAAAAGCAAAAAATAAATAAAGTCATCAGAACACAAAACAGATGTAACAGGAGTTTCACTTAAGATTTATTCCCTATACAATCATCATGTTTGATTATGATTTGGTAACAATAAAATAATAAAGCATGAATAAAACTCTAAGGCAGATTTGTCCTCCTTTCCAGTTCGATGAGAATGAAATGAAGTGCAAACACAGTGTACCTAAAGATATGTATGAAAATAGGACTTTCATTACACTTAATGTTGGACCTTTAAATTGGAGCCCCCAAAAAAGTGCTGCATTCATTCAATGTTCAGTAATATTTAAAATAGCTTTAGCAAATAATGTTCTACCTATCAAGACAAAGTAGACTGTATACATCTGATTGTACATTCAAACACTCATATATACAAGATATGAGTGACCAATTTCTAAATAACTAACTCTGGTGAACATACAGTAAATGCTGAATCGGCCCAGGCTGGGACAAAAGCGTATCATGGCAAGACCTTTTGGCATCTCGGGTCTATTTGATATCATATAGTGAGCCACTGCGGGAAAAACGGGATAAATCAAAACCTATAACATTCTGTTTAATGTAAAGGCTCAGTTATATGTAAAGTTAAATACAAATTCAAATACGAATTCAAATAGAGGTGAGCATTCTATCTGTTCTCTGTGTTTATTTTGTCCGTATTTATATTTGTGCACATTCTCTTAAAGCTTATGAAAACTGGCATTTGTGGGGACAGTGTATCCAGTGTTTTAAGTGAAACATGAACACTGTCATATATGAAAAGATGAAACATTTGGCAGAACATTGGTTAGAGATACATTGTAGATGTTTTGCTTCACATCATTATATTTCTTCCCAATTTTAGCTAAGTTAATTAATCCACTCACTCTCTAAGACTGCCCCATCACTTTCAATGCTCCAAACATTAGTAGAGTGAGGACAGACACATGCCTCCACTGATGTATTTAAAGTCAGCTAGCTGCTGCCCCTTTTTGAACTGCTGCCAATGCAGCATTACTAATCATCCATCACAATGCACTCAAGAGGAAAGCACCAGATCCCCAGCTCCGACACATCAGACAGCAGAACCCTGTGCCAGTCATCATTATATACACAATGGAAGTGACAAAGGGAGAGAGAGCATATCTACCCACACAAAGAGAGCATAGCTAATTGTGCTCTCTCTCAGACTCTGGCTGCTGATGGCAAAACAGCATGGCACAGGATTCAAACTTACGATCCCTGGGCAATAGATAGTGTCAGGGTCTTAGTCTAATGAGCTGTGTAAAGGTATGTAAAGGTAGTATAAACTGAGCTGTAACAGTGGTATCTGATTGGTATCTGATTAATTAAGAGTTCTTCAAGGCTTGCCCAGCTTTGTGAAATCCCCCACAGCGTTCTGCTCCTTCTGCACAGCTGCTGATAACTCTTGCTCTTTCGTAGTCACGGTTGTTGCGCAGCATGGCTGCATAGTGCCATCACAGCGCTCTTTTTGAGAAGTCTGCATGGTGGACTTGTCTTTGGGTGTGTCTACAACAGATTTTGCCCCACTTTGACCTTCTTGGGTCTTGGCTTGTTGTGAAGTGATATGACAATGGTTTTCTAGGGAAGATATCTGATGTTCCTTTGTAACAGCAGCAGTAACATTGTGGTGGGTGGTGATAGTAAAGCTGGGAATACTGCGGGTTGATGATGGTTGACGCTCTTGTGTTTCCTGTGAGGCTGACTGTAGTTGACCTTTATTACATGCTGGCAGGGGGGAAGCGGAGGTGCTAATAGCTGTAGCTTGCTGTGGTTCTGTTGTTTTGGGTTGTGTAGCAGCTTTGCTGCCTGTGATCTGCTCAGTAGAGTTCAGCTGTGATCGCATGTCTCCACTGGCACCCTGCAGAGGCAGGTTGGTCTGAGGCAGGTTCGTCTGGACTGGTCTGGATGCTCTGGAAGGAGATCCTCCTCTGACTGGGTAGAATAAAGCACAAACACAGTTATATGCATTAAGAACACACACAAACAAACACACCCAGAGAAACTTTGTGCTGTATTAAGCCACATATATCATGTTGGGTAATCTACTGAGCTATTACATCACTATTGGATCACTAGGTGCACTGCTATTTTTGAACTACCTCACTCTATTTATGCATCATTAAATACGGATTTACAGATTTCAAAACCAAATGCTGGCAGTGAGATTGATCTGTTTTGACCAAACCATTAAAGTGAGCTAACTTCTAATCATAGAAGTAACTGAATTAAAGGTGCTGTAAACAATTTCAACGTAATATACTTTTTTGTAAGGTTTTGTCAATATTTCCTCATGGTTTGCTAGATTTCTGGTCAGAAATGTCAACAAAGCCCACAAATTTGATAACTTTTGCAATGATGTGTGCTGAAATTTCACATAGGCTTCAGCCTGTCGTCAAAAGCAGATTTGCCAACTGCTGTGTAAGCATCACTTGTTTCAAATTAAAAAGTAATTTGCAGGGTTTTATAATTGTGTTGGGCTTTGAAAAGCAAAACAAAACACATCTATGCTATTTAATTTATGATTTATTTTGAAAACATTTATACATGCCTGGTGAAGTCTTCTCTGGTGACTTCTTTGCCAGGGACTGAGTGAACGGGCAGGGTAAAACCTTTGCAGGGGTGTAGGTGTTTAAAGGAGCTTTCTTTCCTTGAACAGCTGAGAAAGAAGAAGTTGTTAATCAGAAATGAGTCATTCTAAAACCAAATGCATTAGAAAAATCACTTTTACACCTGCATTAACATGGGTTTTGTACCCAGATCATACTTGTTTATACGTTAGTTGGATATGTCTTCAGTATAACCAGATGAGATTTGCTTTATTAGTATATCGATGTGCACAATTTATGTTTTCATTTGTTGTAATAAAAAAAAACAACAACAACAACAACAACAAAAAAGTAAGAGTGCATTGAATTCTTGGCAACTGATTTTTTTTTATTTTATTTTAGATCATACTGCAGCGTTTACTATTAGCATTCTGTTTTTTCTTCTTTTTATTTTGTAGCCACGGCACTTATCTGGATTCCAAAACGCAAAACAGAGATAAAAAGACGACAGAGTTCGCCTAAAGCTATCAGCAGACAAAAAGGCTTCCTACAGCCACAGGACTTTAATCTGTCGCCTTAGGCTGACTGCTGTCTCAGCATCACTTGTTTCAAAATAAAAGCCCTCTGTAGGGTTTTGTAATTGTGAAAAGAAGTGTATAAGAAATATTTATAAATTGTAGTTATCTATGCTATTTAATTTAAGCAATGTTGAATAAGGGGCTAAATCCTGTAAAAACTCATGCCCTTCAGCAAATGTTTTATATTGACAGATGATCCCATTACTTCTGGGTGTTTTTACCTGGTTTTATATTTTATCAGTAAATTCTACATCAAGAAGCATGTAAACAGCATAAAACCTTAGTTTAGTTGACAGCAGCCAGATCATCTTAGTGTTCTTGTACCTGGTGAGCACCCAGAAATGTCCAGCAAAGACTCGTGGGATTTGGCGATTGAAGCGAGGAAGTCGTCCACTTGTTTGAGGGACAGTGAATTGTGAAGGGTCTCGAGGGGGCAGATGGACGGAACCATGGAGTACAACTCAAAGCCTAAAAATGAAATATAAAGCACAGAGATGAACCCTCATAACAACGGCAAGAAGAGAAATCCTCTGCATTAAAGCACAAGCATTCGGCACATTCAGGTCATGGCACACAGATACATGGGCGTTCCATTTCCTGAGAAAATGAGTAACGAGGAGTAACAGCACCATCAAACGTGTGTTTGAGGTGGGCAGAATGGAAGCAGATGGGTCACACATAGTACAGTACATCTCACTAAGAAGCTCCTCTACCTACCACAAGGTCATCAGCCAGGATGATGCTACGGAGTGAGAATGGTGTTCTACTTACCTTACCCACACATACACACACACACATACACAGTCACACACACACCATTTTCACCACTTTATTTCAGTAAATTTCACTCATACAAACATACAAAACAATGTATATACACACTGCAATAAAATGCTAAAAACTCTCAGAATTATACTCAGGTCTGTGCACCTACAATTTTACATAATCAAATGTAAGACTAATCACAGTAATTGTATAAGCTACTGCTATCAATCAGCAAACTCAATTATTTATGTCGTCTAGCATTAAAAACAATTGACTGTAGCTCATAAAACAAAGACTAGAGTTTCTGCTGCATTGTCCATGTGGACACATGCACTGTATTAACATAATATGGGTGAGAGAACTTTAAACCACACCAAAAAGATTATACACAAAATCTCATACAGAGCACTCAAATGAGTTTTCCCTGTATTAGCTGGTTGGCATTTTGAGGCATATGTATAGGGCCATATGACATCCATTATATGTTTTCGTAAAGTACATTTTATTTGTTTATATGCAGCTCTGAAAACATATTAGACCACTTTAGTTTCTGAATCAGTTTCTCTGATTGTGCTATTTATAGGTATTTGTTTGAGTAAAATGAAAATTGTTGTTTTATTCTATAAACTACAGCCAACATTTCTCCCAAATTCCAAATAAAAATATTTTATTTCATTTAGAGCATTTATTTGCAGAAAATGAGAAATGTCTGAAATAACTTTCAGACCTCAAAAAATGCAAAGAAAATTCATACAGTTTTAAGAGTTCAGAAATCAATATTTGGTGGAATAACCCTGGTTTGTAATCACAGTTTTCATGCATCGCGGCATGTTCTCCTCCACCAGTCTTACACACTGCTTTTGGATAACTTTATGCCACTCCTGGGGCAAAACTTTAAGCAGTTCAGCTTGGTTTGATGACTTGTGATCGCCCATCTTTCTCTTGATTATATTCCAGAGGTTTTCAATTTGGTAAAATCAAAGAAACTCATCATTTTTAAATGGTCCCTTAATTTTTTTCCAGAGTTGTATATTTGATTACTAAAATATAATAACAAAATACATTTATAGAACTGTAGAAACTATTTACATTGTTGCATACTGGAATATAGGATTACAAATCTCACGGCTTGGATTGGAGTGAATTACTTCTATAAAACGGTGTTCCACATTGTTACAGTGTTAATTAATTGCAGTTTGTGTGTCCCAAATTATACGGGGGTGATCCAAATGAATCTCAGACCAACCATGAAGCACAAAAACAGAAGCTTGTTTTTATGTGTCGTCAGTGCAGGTGGTAAAAACAAATTGTCGTTGTTTTTTTTTATTCCATTTCTTTCTTCATATACAAAATCAGTTTTATGTCCAAATTCTGTGATTTTTATTCTCTCCATTACAGAAATCATAGGACCCTATATTAATACCAACACAGTGAAATACCATAATGATCAGTGTGTTCGTTGGATTATACTGATGTTCAATGATGGTGGATAAACAACAAAAACACGATCTACTGCTGACAAAATCCAAACAAATTTGGCCCCAATTTTTTAAAGAATAATACATGTATAGAAAGCCCAAACCAGGAACCACTAAAATAGTGGTATATTTATGAGTAAGATTTATCTAATTAATGGATATTTAGCCAACCACATGAAAGGAAGCGAAGCAAATATTATTTTTTTAAATATAAAATTGCATCAGTATTGCCAGATGTGAAATTTCTCTCTTTTCAAATGACATTTTCTCCCTGACTTCCAAATACTCAAACAAATATTTCAGATTTTAAGTACTGGCACATAGAATGGTTAACTGAGCCCCCCCCCCCCCCCCATTACATGTAAACACCCTGTATTAGGACTAGCTCAGAGTTTACCAAGGAGAAGTAAAGCTAGCCCAAGAGTTTAATAACTCTAAAACAGTACAGCTTTAACATTATTTTAGTCATTACAGCTTTGCGCCATTGTTTTTTTGCAGTATCTCCCAATTGGGGCTTTCACGTTAAATTAGATTTGTGTTCCAATTTTGAATTCTGTTGTGTGCAATTTCTACATTTTTTTAGAACATTTTTTAAAACTTTTCAGAATGTAACAGAGGGTACTGCATAGTTTTCAGTATTCCAGTACCACAGTGCTGTGGATCACTACAAACAAGACTAAGAAACACTGCAGTAGAGGCTGATTTGAGAATAACAATATAAATATACATTACCTTTTGAAAAGGCTAATAATTACTAAAATAACATGGTCACCTATTAGCACTATATAAATAACATAATGCTGATTGGTGACAAACTTTTGACTTCTGATTATTTGTTAATGTGAGTGTAAACGCTTAGTTCAGATACGTTGCTAAAGCACACAGTGGTATAATACTATTCTCTACAAGGAGAGAATAAACAGGGGTTGAGAATTTGGTGATGGTCAAAAATTGGGGCTAAAACCCAGAAATAAGGGAGCTGGACATCTACAAAAGGTCAGGAATCTGAGCCAAAACAAAACAACAAACAGTCAAACAGGAGAGAAACGGGGAAATTAAAATGATAAAAAACACTTACCACAGAACATACTGGGAAACACTGACCCATTTAGAAAAGCAGATTAAAAACAAAACAAAAAAAACAAAAAAACAAAAACAAAAAACAATAAAAATGCTACCCTTAAAATGATCATATTTCTAAACTTTCAAATCAAAGCTGCTGTCTCCAAGTATTTTTACTAATCTTCTCATCTTAACATACTGCTAATATAAAGTAAACATTAGTGGATATATTTGAAGGTAATTTATCTACTTTCAAAGTAAATAATGTCTACCTAAGTCTACCTAATTAAACTTAAATTTAAGAGGTAGTAATTTAATACCCGAACTCCTGAAGAGCTTTAAAGAGTTTTAAAAATGATCTATAAAATGTTATCACAACATTATATCAGTTATAATAAGCACTGACTTTACATAGACACAAAAAACAATAAAATAAAATAAAAATAAAATATTATGACAGAACAAGCTACTATTTTTTTCACCAAGAAAAGGACCGTCTTGCTTTTGCTAAATTTTATTTATATTTATTTTTTTCAAGAATGTGATTTGAATGTTATGATATTATGCAAATTCAGTAAATAATAAACTCAACATGCTAAAAAAACAATATTCATACAAAGCAATGCTTAGCCTTTTACTCATAATTATTTAAAAATATTTATAAATAGCAATCTAACTGCACATCACCTTGTAACATATTATGATGACAGCAAAAAATAAATAAATAAATAAATAAATGCAGCTGTTGGAATCCATGTGTCGATGTTTTCTAGCAGAACTGAGTGAAGGAATATAAAGGAACATGGTCTCTGAAGAGTTGCACGAGCATACCAGCCATCTCAAAGTGCATGGCTACATTCCATGTGCATTGCTCTGGAGTTAGTGGAGAGGAACTGAGGGAGGAGGTCTAAATCCAGAACAAAATAAAAGGAGGGGGCGGGGTGACGGGAAAAAAAGGTGTACTGGGAATTAACGAAAGCAAACATACCATTGGTTGGGTGTCGCGCAAATGAGATAGAAAATCTTTTAACAGCAGAACCACGCGTGGCCTCTGAGAAAGAGAAAAACAGGTACCTGAAATGTACAACAGCTAACAGAAAGAGGGGTTAGAAAAGGGCAGAAGAAAGCTGTTAGAGGGCATGCAGGAGAGAAGGGTGAGGAAAGGAGAGGAGTGCTTATTTAGTGAGTTAGAAGTGTTTGGATTGTCAGGCAACGTGACGTAAAAAGAAAAACGACTACTCTGGTTATCTGCTTTTTAAGTGTCAGGATGTGTTCACATTCTACTGAAGGAAACATAAGTTATGTTCACATTATAAACAATTCAGATTTTTTTATGCTCAGATTTGATTTGGGTGTCTCAGCTGTTTACATTAATAAATGCCGGTATCTGTTCTCTGTATCTGTCTGCAGTGTGATTGAATTGGTCTGTGTATTGGTAAGAACCTGAATATATTGTGATATTATAAGCAAGGAGATATGTTTATATTTGTTTAAATCAGGTTTTATGAAAATACGGTACGACAAGGTCCGATACTAATCATTACTACGTTATATAATAATTCCAAATTTATAATGTGTTTTTGAGAATCGGTACGGCGCTGCAAAATATTTGAATCTTTTAATTGATATGTCAATATACTCTTTAACACTTCTAGTGCACACTGACACTGTCATACTAATCGCCTCCAGAGAGAATATAAATAGGGAGACAAAGTAAGACTGGAAGCACTTACGGCGCTCAACAGGGCGTCTGTTTACAGATAAAGTTCTGGCCAACAAAAAGAGCCAGAACAAAAAGAGCCCAAACAGTCAATGCTGGTTATGCAGCAAGTGGAAGAGGATCCACAGGCTTCTTTAAGATTTTATCAGAGATTTAAAATATATTTCAAAAAGGCTAATTTGACTTTCGGTATAAAGTTCAGAGACATTGACACAGAGTGAACAGACTTTCCAATAGACTTTGGAATGCATCACGAACAGTATTAAATGCATGTAAACGGGGGAAAAAAAATTTGCTCTGAACATTTACATTTACGTCGCACACCTATGAATTGGATACGTATCTGATCTAGGACGGCATATGAAAGTGATATATCAAACCAATTCGCTTTGGCCTGTTTATTGTGATTGTAAAAAAAAATGGAGCAACAACAATTCTCCTCCACCTCACTCTCAGTTCTACACACTAATATGTTATAATATTTAAACATACTCAAAACTCTGAAACACATGGAAATTCAGCACTGCTGTCCTTAAAAGAAATCTGCTTTTCTTCTCTCGCTCTATTTCTATTAAACCCAATTAGAAAATTCTGGTTTAAATAGGCAAAGCAGCTAAACCTTATTTTTTAGATTAAAAAAACATCTAAATTCTTAAAATTGTGTAAAAATGCATTAAGTGCAATATCTGCAATAATGTCATAACAGGCACACATAATAATATAATAAAAATATTATTTTATTTCTGACCTTGAAATATTATTATTATTAATAGCTTCTCTACAATAAACATACAACTAACTAGTTTCCTTTATGCTTTAACTAAACATGCTTTCTTAACTTGGTCATGATACAACATTCATTATTTAAGCACTGTTAATAGTAAAAAGCAATCATTTATTTTGCTAAGTAAATATGTTGGTCCAGATAAAGTATATCACTGTCACTAATCTAACAATCAAACATTATTTAAAACTTAAGAAGCTCTATGGTATGTAATATTAGAACTATTAAATTATGCATTTCAATATGTTTAACATAAAAAACTACATCTAAGCATATTCAATCAGTATTATATGTTATATATATTATATGCTAGCTATGATCAGATAATCAGGTATATATTAAATTAAAATAAATTAAAGAAAAAAAAAAATTAAAGTCCAACTTAGAATTTAAAATGTTTCAATGAGACAACAACAACTGAGGTTTTGGACACAAGACATACTAATATTTGGTCACAACGAAAAAAGAAAAGAGGGAGCTGTCCAGGAATCCTAAGAAGAGGGTATGAAATTTCACTTGTTCCTTACTTTCTTTTCTTTCTTATTTTATATAAGGTAAGATGTGTGCGCGTGTTTGCACATACCATCTAAGAAGGCAGAAGAGGTCAGCTTTTTACGGTGCGCGCGAGCATAATCTTGTAGGTTAGGTGCGCTGGAGGAGCCTCCCAGCACCATGGTGCTAAACAGGCCAGCACAATGAGACCCTGATGGAGTTAGAGAAGATACATACAGCCATCGAGTGTTCCACGAGCCACACCTCGGAATGCATGCAGCATGCATTTCTAGGAGATTCTTGCCACAGAGAGACTTGTGCGGCCTCATTAAAAGCATCCCATAACGACAGTAATGTCATTTGTTGAGCTCAGGGACAGGTTTATAAAGAACTGTTTGCTTGGGGTCAATATTCGCTAACAGTTTACAGGCATAGGGATAATCGTCTCTTAAACTTCACTGTGTAGAAAACTTGCTCACATCACAGCTTATAGAATTCATTTGGAATAGGGATGCACCGAATATTTGACAACCGATAATGGCAGAAAATAAATAAATTAATAATAATAAAAAAAATCATCAAACTTTTCATATTAAGCCAAATTAGTGTAGTAATAACAGTTTATACTGAACAATAACCCCAATATATCAGGGTTTGCACTAACAGATGGCAGGTTTAATTTTTACACTCTACTCACATAAATTAAAACAAATAAAGCGTTCAGCATCACTTTTAGCATCAGTTAACAATCTCTTCACAAACCGCCTGTCTTCCAGCTGAGATAGAAGATAGAAGCTGTACAGGGCTAAGAAAATAATCTGAGCTAACTTGGCTAGCTTTAGCATTTGTTTGTTTAACGAAAGTCTGATTGCCTTTTTCTGTAATTTTTTCTATTAATTTTACACATGTGCCTTAAGTAGTACTGCCGAGGTACATTTATGATTAGAAAAGCACAACTATAGTAAAAGTATGATTAGAATAGCACTGCTTAGGTACATTCATGATTCAATGAGTTAAATGTATTGTGCCTTAACATAGTGTTTTTTTTAAGGAAGATACTACTTATTTTGACTATTTAATTAACTCAGTTAAAAAATGTGATAAACTGTGTTAGATATTTAGCCAAATGTTTTAAAGTGTTTTGTTTTTGGTTTCAAAAAATGTATTTCGGTGCATCTCTAGCCAATAGTAGTTGGGCTATAGCCCCGTTAATTGCCAAATGTTTGTAAATGCATACCAGGGGTGTTCATTAAACAATGAAACTGATCATCTACAAGAAGCCTGAAGACTAGGGCATTTTTTTAAGATCAGCACTCCTACTCCCACAGCTGGCAATTGAGCCATTCCTGCAGATCTTATTGCAAAATAGAGGGCTGACCCACCCTCCACCACCAATTCCAATTTCAACATGATCTGCTATGTAATAACCATGCACAAAGGACATTACCAGCATGTATGAGGAATTGAGTCAGCACTGCATTAGGAGGTTATGTGGCAAAAATCTTGATCTAAAGTGTGCTCAGATTATTCCATTGGAGAACATTACTTTCAATTCCACATCACACCTTTAGTAACTGATCACTGGGTGCCAGAAGATCAACAGAGAGAAGCCTGTGCAAGGGAGGCACTCTAAAATGCTAACAGAGGCACAAAGCCATCACACAGAGCGGAGAGTTGAAATGGAACGGCACAGTATTACTTAATGGCTTCACTTACTAATCATTCTTGAGGTATTATGACATGAACAACATACAATATGACAAGAGACAGTACTTGCTTTTTTGTAGCAAAATTATTTTTGATGTTATATTAGTTTACTTTACTTTAAGGCATGTATTTAAATATTACATTACAAGTACAATACTCCTTTACTTATTTATCTCAGTGGTAACAAAAAATAACTACATTTCTGAGGAAAAGTCAGCTTACCCATTCCAGTAGTGAGCTTCTGTTCTGTGTGCAGTCTGCCCGGCCTTGTATGACTGTTGTTCTCTGAGAGAACCTGGAAAAGCACAAATACAAGCATTAGCCATCCAATAAAAATAACATATGGAAAGGAAGGGAAAACATTTAGTTTAAAAACGTTTGCCTTTTCCAGATAGACAGACAGATAAATGTTAATAAGCCACGCTGAAAACATGTTAGTGAAGACAAAGACAACATGACGATATCATGGAAAAATAAATGGATCATGCAACATCCCCATGGCCACAGAGTCCATTCCACACAAGACAACTGACAGTAACATTACGAAGCACAAGACAAGGCTGAGGTCAGGGATGCAGAAGGGCATGGAGACAGACATGGCAACAGTTTGCAGAGATTCCACAAATCAACACTGCGTGACTTGCAGCGAATGGACATTTGGCACCTGTGTTAAAACAAAACCAAACAAAGGGAAGAACAAAAAAAACAAAAAGAACAAGCTCACAGGTTGCTTTGTGTTTCTGCTGAAAATGTTCATTACACAGTTTTGTGCAAAACCAAGAAAAACTTTGGAATGGCTGGATCCTCTCTCTGATTTGATAGGGGCTGGAATCCAGTACATAATCCCAGGGGGACTGGAAGGATGAAAGCAGCTCGAGGTGGTATGGTGGAAACGAGACAAGATAATGGAGGACTATGAATCCATCCTCACTCCTGCCATGGCTTACCTGAGGCCCAGAGTCATTTCTGAGCAGAAAACAACCCCACACATCTCTAGCTTTTCTTTATATTATAATCAATATGTAGCAAGTTATACGAATCATACTATAAATGCCTATGGATTATCTTCTTATATCTATTAAGAAGCCAGTAAAGAATGTATTGGCTGTAGAAGTACTGGCATCTGGCATGTTAAAATTTTAACTACACAGTATTCCTGACAATACACGGACATTTAGAAAAGATTATTCAGAAAACATCATATAATTCCCTGGCAAAGTGATTTAAAGCACAATAACACCCTTAATTTTGATCATCACAATAAGTATATACAACTCCAAATAAGAAAGGTGGGATAATATGGAAAATGGAAAACTTTAAAATAATAAAAAAAAACTGCTCAACTTCATTTCAAATGTTATTACACATCAATTATTTCATTTCAGAACTGCATAGTACAGAAAAGTTTCAGTATCTGTACTTCTTCCACAGCCATGCTTTTATAATATGTGCAGCATGTGGTTTTGCATTATCTTGTTGAAAATGTATGGAGACATCCCTGTAGATTATGTACTATTGAAAGCAGCATATGTTGTGCTAAGATTTCAATGTACTTTACTAATTTAATGCTGCATCAAAGAAATGTACGGACACATCAATGCCATTACAGACCCTGGCTTTTGGACTTATTGCTGATAACAGTCTGGATGGTCTTTTTTGTCTTTGGTCTAGGGCTCACAACAGCTATTTTATCCAAAAATGATTTAAAATACTAATTAATCTGAACACAGTACACGTTTTCACTGTGGAACTGTCCATCCCAGATGCCTGTTAACACCTCTGCACTGTTTCGCACCATAAAGTTTAAAGTGGCATTGTGAAAGATTTGCCCATTGGGTTCTGGAAGTTGTTGTCTATAGAGTGTTTGGAGATCACTGGTGTGCAACTTGGGCTTGTATCATTGCCCTTTAAATCCATCTTAATTAAATCATTTAACTATATTATGCACAGTAAAGGGAGGAGGTTTCTGAATTGTGTTGCAAGCTTGAAAATGCAAAAAAACAAATAAGTTAACCATACAAAACATCTTACATCATAAAAATATTTTGGGTTTATACTGTCTGCGGAGTCAAAGCAAATGTAACAATCACTGTATATTAGCCTTTTTATAAAATCCCAACTTTTCTGATTTGAAGTTGTACACAAAACCCATGCCACACATGAATCATTCCTCGGGCGCAATCATTCTGGCCCAAATCTGCAGTATTACCTTAGTCACAGTGTTGGCCGGAAAATATCCTTATGTTGTTCCGCTAAAACTGGTTGTTTGACTATAAGGATAGGAAATGTAGCTGAATCAAGCTACATTTCTCCTGGTGGAGGACAGTGACCAATGAGCATTTAAAGAGTGCCAAAGCAGAGATGGGCTTTAGCTCTGGAAGAGGCAAGAGCCAGGCAACTGGAGGTAAAACATCCACCCAAGACAAAAGATTGAAATAACCAATGCCACCAGTCCTACTGCAACCCAGAAGAAGGTCAAACTGTTATTGGACATTTAAATGGAGCAGGTTGCGAAGGACAGCTAATGAGTCAGCAGATGAATGAAAAGAGCTACCAAGGTGAATATGACTAAAGGAGGATGTACAGTGAATACATCACAAAACTCAATACTCCTCTTCTTTCACAGTGCCTCAATAGACTTTTTAATCTTTATTTTTTTATATTATTTCATTTAATTGCTCCAGCAGAAAGCAAAAGTGCAGAAGCCAAATGTGGCGAAGCAAGCGCTGAAGCAATTTAAACCCAAGCTCTGATATCTTAGCAAAAGAGTATGCTGCAAATGTGAAGGTTGGATTTTAGAGTTAGAATAGTTCTTATAAAAGGTAATACAAGGTAATAAATACACAGTGTCACACTGAAGGCACTGTAAAGGAAGGGCACTGATGGAGAACATGTTACAGCAAAACATGGCAAAGCAAATGCAGACCATTTCACAAAACACAAAATGTACGTACCTTAAAAAAAGGAATTCAAAAGCAATACACAAAAGCATGTGGTCCATGAAAACATAAGACTTGTTTTCTAATAAAGATAAAGCCTAAATATTGTGACCGAGAACTTCATGTGGGCCACTCTATCTCAGAATTAAACTGATAGTGATAGGACTAAACAAGTCAGTTTTCACAGAGATTACCCACACAACAAATAGTAGGAGGAAAAATATATATATAGATATAGATATAAATAAAATGTTACAGAATGACAAACATACAGCCTGTCCCCAAATCCTTCAGTGTTAGTTCACACTGTCCTAAAAGTCAGCCATCGGGTGACAAAAACCAACCCTCCTTTCTCTTGAATTCCTCTTTACATGGAATGGAAAAAAGCTAAAAATGAAACAAAAGCTGATAAAAAAAATGGAGTACTCTCTTTTGATTGATCTGCTGATTAGGTGTCCTTGCTGACTGCCGTCAGGTTTCTTGGGTGCGCATGAACAAGGAGTTAGCGGTTGTGAAGAATGAATTAAATTTGTAAAAACCTGTTGCCATGAGCCAAAAATACTGGATGTGAAAGCCAGTGATTTGGGGGAGACAGGGGAGGAAGTTATTTGGTCCCCTGATCTGCGTCTTCGACGCCCAGTACCAACACCACAGGTGTAATGTATCCAGGTACCAATTGACTCAGGGCTAGACACACTCAGGGGGCTTTCTTCCTGGAAGTGAGAGAGGGGGCAGAAACAGCACAGTCATGCAACATTAACAACAGTCCAGCTACGTGTCCCATCAACATTCACAAGGTGGCCCCTTTGTTTAAGGAGGAAAACACAAAAAATAAGTAACAAAAAATCAAAAACAAAACATTTATGGTCATACTTTGCCAGCAGAGGTCTTGATTAAGTCTGGCTGCAATGGGGACTAAAGAAGACAACAAAAATAAATAAAATAATAAATAGAATTGCATTTTGCCAAATAATCGTGAGATTTCAAACATCGCATTTGCCGCCTTTTACACTAATTCCCCTATGACAGTGGTGTCAAACCTCTCCACACTGTACCAGTGTGGCTGCAGGTTTTCATTCTCAACAACCAACAGCACACCTGATGCTAGGTGTATATCCCAACATTTCAGGATATTTTTGCAATAATCATGTTCTTGGTGATAACATTCAATTAAAAAAAATATATATATATAATAATAATAATTTTAAGAAGGCGCTACTGCAAAATTAATATAAAATTTTATTTGGAGATATTATTGCATACAATATGATATGGCACACCCCTAATTGACATTTTCACCAGATTGTAACAGAACTCAATGGTCCAATATGTCGTGATACTAATAATAGAATCTATATATACACAGAGGATTTAAGTAAATTAAATGACATTGGACAGATATAATCTGTCTCTAGTAGATATTTCATGTGAAATAAGAACAGTGTTTTTACTTTACTTAAGAACTGATTTTTACTTTTGCTACAAACAGCAAAAAAGTTGTACCCTGATGGCCCATATGGCCCTACAATAATATCACAATATTTCTGGGTACACCTGAGATAATGATATTAAAATAAATTGCAATATTATTGTGTAAGATACGATTTGGCACACCCCTACCTGAAGCTACATGTAAAATCATATGATAAGTCCTCAAATGTTTGATCAAATGTGCTTCTGTTTGGCTGAATTAAAAAACCTGCATACACACTGTCCACTGTAAACAGGTATGAAACACCTGCTGCATGAATTCTTTCTCCCAAGACTATGCTCATCCCTATTTAATTAATAATATGAATAATATCCTAGCCAAGAATAAAACCATGAACTTCAGCTAATATGTATAGTATATCTAGAAATAAATCGTACAGCAAACAAACGCAATATTGACGTCCAGTCAATAAAACTTAAATACCATGACAAAAGTATTGGGACACTTGCTCATTCAATGTTATTTATGTTTTTTTAGCAACAAGAGCATTCATGAGGTCAGGATGCTGGATGATTATCACCTTACCTCATCCCAAACTATCTGACCCACACAATACAAACTTCATAGAGCATCTCATTCCAGAAAACACAATTCCACTGTTTTACGATGGAATTAATGCTAGGGGCTTTACACTCCTCTTGCCCACTCCTAGTTCCTACAGGTTCACATTTATCATTTATTACTCCTATCTAAGCCCTATTCTTTTGGCAGTACTTATCTACAGGGACAAGACAAGCTGTAGGGACAATAGGAGCAACTTAATGTAGCTGAATGCAACGATTAGATGGGGATCAGCCGGGCAGTACTGGCTACACTATTCTACACATATGGTCTGATCTGTCTGGATTTTACCCCCAATAAACCACTGATACAATCACAACAAAATGTAGACAGGAAAACCACTAATGATTTGCTCTGTTCTTTTGTTGGGGCTGCAGGCGGGGGTGTATTTAGTGTATTAGTGTGATGTAAAAATGACTTCACACCAAAAAACAGATAAAAAAAAATACAACCAATTAGTTGGTTGTACAGAAAATGTGTGAATTTTTTTTGTGAAAGAAAGTTATCACAGTGCAGCAAAATTAGTACAGTAGCATAGTAAAACAGCAATAATCATTGCAAGAAATCCTTATACTTCTTAATGTTTCGTTGAAGTTATAAATCTAACTGTATTAAGCATCAGGGATACCAAATATGCATGTATACACAGTTGACAACGGTGTACATTACAAAATACACCAAATAAAATACACAGTATCTAAAACACAATTAAAGCTTACGTGCATTTTAAATGAAACCCTTTCAACACAAGAAAGTTTCCAAAAAGTAATGTTTAACTATATACTAGTGTAAAAAAATAAAATGGCTTAAATAATCTCTCCATTACATGCAATTTATTAATTAAAAAAATCCTCAAAATATTTGGGACTTTACCTTAAATCAATTCAAGTACAGAGGCTATTGTGATGGCTAAATTTACTATTATTTGCAGTCAATAATTAATGAAGGAAAAAAAACACAATAAAAAAGACAATATATTTCTTCTGTACAGACCAGAGATCAAACTGTGCAGATTTTGTACAAAGAACAGAAAGGTTTTAGTCACAGCACTAAAACTACACAACTGCCACTTACTTCTACAGAGCCAATCTTTTTGGAGCGGGGGAGAGGGGACTTCCTGTGAATGTAGATGGGGTCGGACACCATTGGACGGAACATCACAAGGGCTCGGTCTGGCTCATCCCTCTTCAAGCTGCTGCTGGTCTCCTCATCACTGTCATTCTGGGACTTTTTCTTGGAGCCCTCGTTCTGAAAGAGTGTTTTAAATTCATTTGTATTAATTATCAATGGAGAACTAACAAATATATATCATTTTTTTTGTTTTTAGTTTATTGTCTAATAGTCAGCAGGAACTACAGCTGCCACTTTTATGCAGTCAGAAAATGATTGTAGAAAGCATGCATAGCATGACAAAATGTCTAATTCCAACAGCTAGTTCTCCCAGTGCTAATTTTGGCACATTTTTTTTTTTTTTGGTCAGACCCTGCATAAGAACATTTGTCAGAAAAAATAATATATCGAAGTATCTGAATATTTTGATTTTGGGTCCGTGGGTCCGTGCGGCCGCGCGGTGCGGGGGAGGGGGGTCCGCGGGGAGTAGGGGGCAAATCCTGTCTTTCTTCAGAGACCTCTAATTCTAATTAGAAACACCTGAGCACTCACGACTCAGAATGCATTTATTCATACTAGAGACCACAACTAGACATTTTAAAACGAATAAAAAAACAATAGAATGAGACCTTTAATTATATCAATAAACAGCGCTACACAACTCAGGGTATATAAGAGAGTGAGAGAGAGCGCCAGAGAGCCAGCCAGCCAGCCAAACATCTCTAACCTCTCTGGATGCTGGTCTGTAGCCAAATCCTGACGGCAGGTTTTTGTCCTCCTCACAGCCTTTTGCTCCAGGGCTGAAATGCAGCTCCACATGAAAACGCTCCTCTGATGAGGGATCCTAAAATCACAAAGCCACTATTAGCCAAAATGTACAATCACCTAACCCAATCATCCCAGTGCACTCCCCAACAAAAGACACGTTCCTGATGTCAGCCCACAGGAACAGATGGACTGCATGGCTTTACCTTGTTAGGGTCCTCATACAGCATGATCACAATCTGAGTCATGTAGTTCAGCTCACTGACAACTTTTAGGTAGTCCATGGCTCTCTTCCACTGCTCATCTTTGGTCTCCTATAGATGATTCAAACATCCCAATTAGAACACACTATATTTCATATTGCTATATTTATCTGAATTAAAAAGTAAAACAATATGTTAAAGTCTAAACTCCTGCTGCTTTTTCAACAGTTTTTTTATACAAAAATAGAATTTGTGTCCTCTAAGTAAGTATTGAACAGCTTTTGTAATAATTATGTCAAATTTTGACTTTTGTAACAACATATATCTCAATAACTATAATACATCTGTCCTCAGTAGTGAGAGCTATTAACCTGTAACCAGGATGGTTACTTTGTTTAAAGCAGTAGTTTTATATATGTATGATAATAAGAGGGGCTAGACAATATGGGAAAAATATTATATTACAATATTTAAAGACATTTCTGCTATTTTAACAATTTTGACATGCAGTCAAAAAGCACTAAATGCAACATATATATCATCACATTATAGTTCAAAATACTGTTTAATTTTTAGTACAGTAATATTTATTCTGAATATGCTCTCCCTAAACCTGTTAAATAGGAATTATTATATACTCTCTATACAGAAATGTGTTTCTTAAGCAGTGACAATACATATATGCTCAGAGAAGTATAGCATGTAGAATTATAACAATATTTATCACCATATAAAAAAATAATACTGGCCACCCCTAATATTAAAATAATTTTGCATTCAAAACCCAAATTCCAAAGACTAAGGTCAAAGGTCACATTCAAAGAATGACCGTAATTATATATCAGTGTCAAAAAACAGGAATATCGTTTATCACAATTATTTCTTAGACAGTATATTGTCCACCAAAAAAAATGTTACCAGTCTAGCACAAACTGTACACACAATAATCGGTCAAGAGCACAGACTAGACAATTTCCTGTGTCTAAAAAAACTTAATCTGGACCAGATTCCCTAAAGCATCTTAGCATTAAGAACATCCTAATATGGAAAGAGAGTGCTCAGTATGAAGCTCACTCAACCATCTAAGAATCATCTTAATGCTAAAAACCTTTTGGGAATCCACACCTGTAGCTTTAATAGTTTTTGGAATCAATATGTATGTGATTAGTGCCTACATCACAGAGGGCTCCATAGCGCAGGATGGAGAGGAGAGAGTGCACATGACTCTCGCTTGTGAAGTAAAGCCTGGTGCGCACATGGCGTTCTGGAGACATGACACCTCTGGAGTATCTGCACACAGAACACAAAAAACACCTTCTAGACAAAATATCCTGACATTTTGTTTGTCTGAAGAAAGCATTTCTTAAACACTCCTTATAAACCACAGCTAACCCTCTTGCCTAGTCCTGAAAACCCACCAACCTGCAGAGTTTCTCACACACCTGATCAAGGAAGTTAGTCCTTTTCACAAGAACATGTAAAAATTTAGGTTTTAGGTGTTTTAAGCCCATTTCTTCTGCCGTGGTAACCATATTCAATACGCTTCTATATTAATCAGTATAGCCTTTTACAGAAGCCAAGTGCATCATGCAACACTGCAGCAATAACACGTGTGTGCAGCACAAAAGACGCTTTGGGGTTTATTTTTGACATCTATCCGTTTCTATGCAGAAACAATACAGAATGAAGTACTCTTGCTAACTGTACAATCTAAAGGGTCAATAAACACATTAACAAACAGCTACATTTTAAACTATAGCAGCCTCACTGCAAGAGTGTAAACTCGTGACATTGCAAAAAAAACAAATTATGATGCAAAAAGGTTATTGTGCAAAGACAACTTTATAAAAGAAAGTGCATAGAAAGCATATCTTCAGCTGTTAAAGTCAAAAAGTAAGTATTTCTTTTAATTCTACAACAAAAAGGTGTTTTCTACGGTGGCCGAGAAAGCCCAGCGCAGTGCAAATTGAAAAGCGCTGCAAAAGCACAAAACACATCCATCAAAATTACAACACAGGCGCAGCAAAAAGAAAAACGCGCTGCAAATAGAACCACAACACAACGGAAGTGAGTCACAACACAACGGAATTTTCCCGGGGGACCTTAAAAGATGCTGTACCAGCTGTATACAAAGGACAATAAGTGGCAAACAAGCTTCTGAAAAGTAAGTTATGTTTATTACCTGTGATTACCACGGTTGTGTGCATATTATTAAAAGTTCTGCTTCACAAAACGCCTTGTTTGCCACTTATTGTCCTTTGTACACATAGTGAAGTCCGAGACGTTACTGAAGACGCAGCTTAGCTGGTACAGTATCTTTTAAGGTCCCCCGGGAAAATTCCGTTGTGTTGTGACTCACTTCCGTTGTGTTGTGGTTCTATTTGCAGCGCGTTTTTCTATTTGCAGCGCGTTTTTCTAGTTGCAGCGCGTTTTTCTATTTGCTGCGCCTGTGTTGTAATTTTGATGGATGTGTTTTGTGCTTTTGCAGCGCTTTTCAATTTGCACTGCGTTGGGCTTTCTCGGCCACCGTAGTTTTCCTTGTTGTGTACATGATAAAATGCAGGTCAAGCTTTCACATTGTGATGATTGTGCAGAATTCAGTATTAATAGCAAGAGCCTCAGAATAGTTCTGATGTGCTGCTTCTGGTATGAAATGGGTTTCAGATTTGTAATCTAACTTTTTCGGACTATAAGGCGCACCTAAAATTCTTTCATTTTCCAAAAATCGACAGTGCACCTTATGTATGAATTGTACCGGTGAGGTTGTATGGAGCAGTAATGACACTTCGATGAATTACAGAGCATAAGGGAGTTAGCTAACCACAGCTGGCTAGCACTGCTAACCGCAGCTGGGTAGTGGTAAAAACCAGTGCTGGCTAGCACTGCTAACCGCAACTGACTATGCTGTTAACCCGTGCCTTATAATCTGGTGCGCTTTATGTATGAAAATAGACCAGAAAATAGATGTTCATTGATAGTGCACTTTATAATCCGGTGCACCTTATAGTCAAAAAAAATAAACATAAAACGGTACTCCTGCCCTACAAGATACCAGGCAGATAAATGAAGGACAGGACAGGCCTGTGGCAGTTGCTTACACTGGGTGAAGCTTGTTGACAGTGTCATCATCCTGTGTCCTCTGGAGGTCTGAGCGGATTTTGCGAATGAGAGGTGTGCAGTAGCCTTTGGCAATGTCTAGTTTTTCAGCTTGTGAAATCCCGTATTCCTGTCAAGAAGAATGAAAAAGAACTTATTAGAATTCTGTCTGCTACAGAGAGAGACAGATCTGACCTCACTGGCTCTTTCAACAGAGGGAGGCATTTGCTAGACATCAGCTTCCACTGTACACAGTGTGCATGTCACATTAATCTTACTTGTGGAATGACTATGTCGGCCAGAGCTTTGGAAAGGCGGTAGATCTCCATGGTGTTGTCCAGCTTGAGCGAGCTGTTGTGCTGCACATCATACTTAATGCAGTCGTAGATGTCTGGGATCTTGCTGATATTGTAACGGCCATTCTTCATCTTGAAGTCTTTCTCCAGTTTGGACCAGCGGCGCAGCATCAACTCCAGAGTCTCGCTGTGGTAAAGCTGGATATCTGAGGAAGAAAGAGTAAAAGCACTTGAGCACAATATGGAGAAGGACTACACTGACTTTGAATCTAATTAATTTAATAATTAATAGAGACAAAACACATTAATCAACATCATTGTTGGGTTCCTACACATCTGAAATTTCAAAATTCCATATTTTTTATTCACACCTTTATTTCCAGACTGCTCTGTAAAAAAGAATTAAAATAATTTGTGACATTTCAGTAAATAAATTATGCAAACAATATACATTTTGCATTATTGAATTTACATTTACCCATGAGTTCAGTCACCAATCATACACAGCATTTTGTGTAGCCCTCTCAGAAACAGCCTGGACATGTTACCACTAGTTTTTAAAACATATATTTTCCATATAATAGTCTTCATTTTCCATACTTGTCCAGAGATTTTCAAGATATCAGCACCTTTTCAACTCTGGACTGTTCGGCCAGATTGTGTGAGGGGTAATACTAATTTCACCACATTTGATTTTTTTTTTCGCACAAGAATGAATGGCACCTTAGACTTTATATAAACAATTCCCTGTAGAACTAAAGGCAACAAAATAATTTTAAAGACAAGTACTAAATTAAAAACAACATAATATTCATGCTTTTTTCCAATAGAAGAAAATCTGTTTAGACAGAATACCTGCTGATTTGGGGTCCTCCATCCTCTGCCTAATCTGTAGGGTTAAATTCTGGATAAGGGAATACACCTTATCACATGTCTTCACTGGGTTCTTGATCATCTGCATAGACTTCACCAGTGATGTACTCGTAGTTGGAGCCAGCTATCCACAGAGAGGAATTCATGCAACATCAATGAGAAAGTTATTAGTTTTTTTTTAGTATATTTACAGAAGAAAAAGGAGGAGGAGACGGCATCTTTTCACTCTCTTTTTAATAGCTGAGAACACGCAGTTCTGTAAAAGAATGTTATGCTCGGAAGGATTTTTCATCATTATATAATCAACTAAAAATGGTCAAAATAAATAGTTATTTCTATTAATCCTGTTTTCAACTTTGAAATAAAAATAAGCCAGTAGCTTTAACAAAATATGGTAAGCCTTGAAACTTTCTTTCTTTAAAACCAAAAGCTTAAAATGAATTCCAGTGCAATTGTCACAATGTTCTAATAATTAGGTGTTATTTAAGGTCTCCCTGAGCTTTGACTAATTTGCTCAATGGGTTTTCTGCCTGAAAACTCCTTGAGATGTGCAGTGAATTACCTTCTCATAGTCCTCCGAGGCAAAGTCTCTGTCCTTCTGCAGGATGTCGTGTAGCCGAGCTTTGACTTTCTGCTGGCAGCTGTTGAGAGAGTCACTGTCGCTGTCCAGCAGACCGTTCATGTTGGCACTCTTCACCATCTGCACTAGGATAGGGGTCAGCTCGCCCTCCAGCGCCAGTAGACCCTGAAAATGTACCAATACATACAGTATATATAAAAAATAGCAACCTTTATTTTCCACATAAATATGAAGATACTGAGCTTTTAAATCAAGAAAGACTGTACATGCTAACAGAATTCTTACGATTCTGCCTCAGGATTAGACGTACAAAAGAAGAGGCGATACAAAATGTGCCTTGATACAGTCCCAGTGCACACAGAGTATCTAAAATTAACATTTAGTTTAATATGCAGATTATTATGCAAACTCATCATTGGACTGCAGTGTAACTGCAATATGCTTTAGGTGTACAGCACTTAAAAATGCAGCGAAACAGTAACGCCATGATCAAACTTCAAATTATCAAAAAATATCTTTAGTAATGCTTTTGTTGCCTTTGTTGGCTTTGCAATTCTCTACATACAACTACATGGTTTCTTTAGTAAGTTTGCATCAAGGTTCATAGCAATGAATCTTCTTTAAAAAAACAGAAATGCAACCAGGTTTTTGTGCCTTTATATCAGAACCGTTGCAACAAACCACGCAAACCAATCAATTGCCCAGGACCCCGAGCTGACAGTGACTGATTATGAATTGAAAGTAATGACAAACTGTATGAGCGCTCCTTTAAATTCTGTGATGGTCAATGCAGAAAAATCCCACAACACTTTTATCGGACCACCCACCTCCCCCCATCAAGGGGGCCCCTCACTCTAGTCGCTGACAATAGCCAGCCAGACAGATTTGTGGTTCATGCAGTCGGCAAAATATAAAACTTCAGTAATCATGAAGAGGAGTTATCCATACATTTTGTTCGGGCCCCCAAATGACTTGAAATGACCCAGTTTAATATTTTTAGTGTAGTTGGACAAGCATCTGAGAAAGCCCCAAATCTAATTTTCTGAATTGAAACTCCTTTTGCCAAGTACGTTCACTTACTTCTTTTAGCCTGCACTGTAAATATTTACTCATATGTTTAATACAATACACAAACAGTTCGGCTGTTTGTGTTTTATTTGTTTAGTTTGACTACAGTTAGTTGACAGCTATAATTAGGACAAATATGAGACAAGTTTTTTAGAAGTCAATCTAGGTAATTCCAAAGTTTAAGATCTTTTTCCTGCAAATGTATGTGAGCATGAAGCCCCATTTTACCTCATGTAATAATTTATACGTGCTACGTCCATGATATATAAACAGAAAATATTCTATTTGTACAAAATGCTTAGCACTTTTGAATCTCATTACCAAAATAAACACTGAAAAATATATATTTTTAACTGTGTTTGTGCATCACAGGGGCAGGTAAAGAGTAACTGATTAAGTTACATCTTTTAACAAGGATCTGCAAAAAAAAAAAAAAAAAAAAAAAAGCTCAGGTTACTAATTACTAGTGAACAGCACCTTAGCAAAAGCAGCAGCAGTCATCTGAACGCGGCCCTCGTCGGAAGCGTAGATCTTCAGGTCATGCCGATACGTGCTGTGAAGACGCAACAGGCCACAACCAGGAAAGCCAGCATAATCGCCTGTAATAAAATATATCATTTTTTGATAAAGCAAGAATAATGTAAAAAAATATAGGATTACTTGTTTAAACTCTAAAAAATAACCTAATTTAGCCTTGCCTGTACACGTTTATTCTCGTTTATTCTTGTTTGTAAATACACATATGAATAAATAAATATGTAAATATTCAGATTGCAAAGCAAAACTATCCATATCTATAAAAAAAAGGGTATTTTCTACCCTGAAGACTGACGGTCTCTGTTAAACCCATGTACTCTTAGACTGTGGCAACAAGGTATTTGCCAGTGTTTAAACATCTGAAAATTTACCAAGATCTGATTCATCAGACCACCTTGAATAATGACTAGTGCAAAATGCTAGTACTAGGCTTACACCCAGAATTGGCCTTGTTTCACAACTACTTCACTGCAAAGCCTTTGAAAAAAAGAAGGGAAAAACACTAAGACTAAATAGTCTCGGATTTGAGGAGAAGTAAAAGAGAAACAATCTATGCTGTCTGAGGGGCTGTACCTTGTCCTCCAGGGTACATGCACCTAAACGCTCGGCCCAGCTCCTCTGCCTGAACCCTGCCTGCAGGAGTCAATTCCCCACCCCACTTCAGTACCAGCAACAGAGACGGGTCATCCCTCCGCACATCTGCAAGAATGAACAAAGCCTCTTAAACTACTGAAATTCAACACAATCACAATCAAGTGGACTACAGACTGTTCCACATTACAACATATATACAGTATATGTTCACACAAAGCTTTTACCTTCCTCTTCACTTGATGTTTTTGGGCAACCATGGGGGAGATATGTTAGTTGTACCTTGCGATTGATACCTGAAAAATGTCCATACCTGAAACAGGACACAAGACGTAGAATATGTGAATATTAATCATTAATCATTAAATAATACATTGATTTCCATACACATATTGAATAGGGCTCTACTCACATTTCAAGGACCGTTTTTAGCTGTTCAAGTTTGGCTTTGCTTTCTTCAATTTCCGTATCGTTATTTTGCCCGAGTTCAACCAACAGTTGTCTGGCAGTGTCTAAAACTTCCTGTTAAAAGAGAAAAATAATACTTTAAATTTTATCTCTGACATGTATGTGAAACATAACATATACAGCTCTGAAAAATTAAGAGACCACAATTTGTCTCAAATTCCAAATAAAAATACTGTCAATTAGAGCATTTATTTGCAAAAAAATAGAAATGGCTGAAATAAAAAAAAAGCAGAAATTTCAGCCTTCAAATAATGCAAAAAAATAATAAAGTTTATATTTATAAAGTTTTAAGAGTTCAGAAATCAATAATTGGTGGAATAACCCTGGTTTTTAATCATGGTTTTCATGCATCTTGGCATGTTCTCCTCCACCAGTCTTACACACTGCTTTTGAAAACTTTATGCCACTCCCGGTGCAAAAAGTCAAGCAGTTCAGCTTGATTATATTCAAGAGGTTTTCAATTTGGTAAAATCAAAGAAACTCATAATTGATAAGTGCTCTATTTTTTTTTCCAGAGCTGTATATATGTGAAATATAATGCATATATTTAGAAAAAAAAGAAAGTCTTTTTTTATTTATTTACTTGAAGTTGCTTTGGCTTTTTCAGTTTTAGCTTTCCGCTTTTGTACCCTTCGTATTTTCCAAAGAGATCAAAAAACCTGAAAAAGAAAAAGACAAATTATGGACTGTCGTGCCTCTGTCCAGTTCCCTGCAATTCTGATGCAGCAGTTTTCTCTAAATTCTAGGCTAAGCATCAATCATAAGAGCCCTGAAGAGTGCCTCTGGCAACATAAACCTAACATGGCGGTTCAACACAAACCACACTGAGGTAAAATCAGTACCTTTGATGTCGAACCTCCATTTTCATCTTCTGCTTGGGGGTTCTATCGCCATGTCGAATCACAGCAATCACACATCTCAGCTCCATCCTATCAAACATCACACAGAGAGGTGAGAGAAAGGCGATGAATGTTTAAATAATAAAAAAAAACAGGAGAATGTAATCTCCCGGCAAGCTCAGCATTGTAAACATAAATGAATTTCTTGTATTTCGTATGCTGTTTTGACTGCATTGTTATTGTAGCACTGTTTTTTTTTATTGTTACTATTACTGCTATAATTAAGTATTCTGTAGTATTTAGTATGAGTATGAAGAACATACATTGTCCCTGAAGTGGTGGGAACTATGGGGATATCCTCTGCTTCCAAAGGGATGGACCACGGAATCTGGAACTGAGGAGCCAGTTCTCTCATCACAATGTTCCTGAGGGCAAAAAAGGCAACGTTACAAATCCTTTTGCTCCAGTATAATAGTGTCACTGATTAATCCTGTGCAGGGGAAATGAGGTCTTTTGAGATTAACATTGTATAACAATCCAGCTGTTATTTGGGTGGGTTTAGGTTAGATTAGAGGTGCACAGGCTACTTACAATATGATAATATAATGCCAGAATAGATTGAATTGTTAGTCACAGCAGAATCTTGTTATCAAACAGAAATAGCTTTTTCAGGGATGTGATTCTCAGTATTCCTTCTGTTGGTTCAGATCGGATCAGATGTCCTCAAAAACTCCAAGATGAGCTCCTGCCAATTTGTAATTTATTCCACATCAAACCACTGTCAGTAGATACTCACCACTGCTGACCTGGAGTACACCAAACACCTCATTTCACAAATTATATGGCACAGATGTTTAGCTATAATAATTGGTCCCAGTTATCCTGCATCCAAAGCTTCAACTACTACAATAACAAGAGTGTTTGAATATCATCTAATATGTCCTGTTTCTCAGCATGTACCATCCCGTGTTGTCTTTGTTACTAGTCTAGATAATAGTTTTCTGAATAGTTCTGGAATTCTGCATGAGGTTTTTGAATGGAATTTAATATTATTTACTTTTATATCTATTTATTTTATTTAATTTTTTATTTATTTATTTCCTGCGGGAATAATTACGGGTCAACCGTGTCAAATGTTACACGTGTTACAAATGAAAAATACTTTTCCTTTTTTATATGGTTAATATGGTGGAAAGCAGAAACTTAATAAAATAAAAGTTCAACCTCCCACTGATTTAAGATTAGAAAGCTTAAGAAGTTTAGCAGCTTTGGAAGATTGGCACCCCATGATTTAATTGAAACATAATTATAACTTAGATTTTTTGCCATGTAGAGAGAGAGAGGTCAAGAGGGAAAACAGGAGAGAGTGAGAGGGAGAGAGAAAGAGAGAGAGGGAGAGAGAGAGAGAGAGAGAGAAGGAAACCCAGGCACTCCCTCCCCCACCCTGTGCTTTATTATGTATAATCCAATCAAGAATCTACATGATTACAAGGGTCTGTGAGGGAAAAACATCCCCCACTGAGGTGCTGCTCTCATGTGACCGGACTGGAAAAATCATCTCATCATCTAGGAATCATTAAGAAAATAACTTTTTACCATAATATGCATTTCTAAAACATGGTGCTGGGTGGTTAATTCAAACTAATTCAGTTGATTTGGCTACTGGTATAATGTTATTTTTACATAAAGAACCTGCTAGATGGATCTCAACAGAGCGTGCTTCTGTTACGAAACCTGTAAATAACTGATACCTTCTTTGCTTAAATTAAACTTTAGTTTCATTGTGTTTTATTTTTATTATTATAGTTCGCATTATTGATTAAATTGAGCTGTTTATTATTTTGACACAGCAACAACAAAAAAACTTGAAAAAAATGAAAACTTACTTTTAATTAATTTAATTGAAAAACACTCAAATATTAAAAATATCTATTTTTTACAGTTATCTCCCAGTTCCACTTCAACATATTTTTACTTACCCCAGTATTTTTGCACAGTCATCGTAATACTTCATCGAATTCTTCACAAAGCTGAAGCCATTCACATCACAGACATATGACTGACCGTTGGCACGCAGGAGGTCAAACCCACACACTGTTTGCTGTCAGTAAAGAAAGCAGAGCAACAACAGATTAAGCACTTCTCTGTTTATAAAATCCCATCCAACATTTACCCATAGGGGTGGGGGACAAGTGAAGGTCTCGTCACTGAAAGTCGAAGGCATTACCTTCTAAAAACCTTTAAACCATAAAGTTGTGGATGTGTCACAATTTGTGCTGAATCTTACAATAAAGTGCTTTCCAGTGGTAAACTGCCAAATCATCATGTGATAAAACACCTCTGGGCACAACAATAACATCAAGCAAAAATACTTTTCATTGCACTGCAGTTATTTATTGCTGTGACACATTTGTTCTTTGATAAACAATGTAAGCGTGAGACGTGCTATGACTCATCCCGCACTCATGCTCTGCTAAGAGTAAGATTTGATTGAGCTCAGCTCGATAATGACTCAGTAATAAGCTTAAACATTTTTTAAAGAGCTCAGCTGCTCTAAAATGAGTGCAGTTAGTTACACTCCTTACATTTACCTTAAAGGCCAAGCAGACTTTCCAGGCTATTAGCTTCTCTCTGGCGTTGAGAATCACAGGGTAGCGAACCTCTTTCCCCTCACTGTCTCGTTCCACCTTTCCATCCAAAGCAGGGGACTTACGGGCCTCTGCGTGTGCATAGTCTGGTCCCACAGTATACACCTGAGATACACACACACAGGTACAGTATAAATACACACACTAGAGCAGGGGTAGGTGATTCCAGCCCTGGAGTGCTGGGTTCCTGATCAGTTTTTTGATTTCCTGCTGTAACAAAGCAACTAAATCTGGCAAATCTGGCAGTTAACAGTAGAGTTATATAAGGTCAGCTTGAGCATTAAAAGCACAGAAATTTGCAGCACTCCAGTACCAAAAATGCCCACTCCTGAACATTACTAGAACTAAAATATTACAAAAGAAAATTAGCCAAGTGTGAGCATGTAAAAGAACATTTCATATTTTCAGTTAGTCAGTTTTGCTGTATTGAAAAATGCAATGAATTGTAATTATTATATTGTCTATTATATTAAATCAAACTCTGATTTTTTAATTAATTACTGAAGCCCTACTGCTTCCATACATTTTGGGGTTCAAAGTAATTTGACTAAATATCTGTTTAAATAACGAAGGAAAACAGCCAACCAACAAAGTCAGGATCAACAAAGTACCTCCTGTATTAAATATGTCTAAAAGAGGTTTCTTGCCACAGTCTCTTGTCTTTATGCTGTGACATTTTTAGCCAAATGCTGTCGGCCCTGATCATTACCACACACTGCACTGTCCACTGTGGGTAGTAATGCCTTCTATGACGTATTGTTGGCACGCCTGCAAAAACTTTGGATTGAGGAATGTTAAATTGTCCGAAATGGAACATGCCAGCCACTATCAGGTCTCTCAATAACACCTTTGTAAGAATTTGTACAGGTCCCTGAAGTAACACTGAACATACTGCTATATCACGACTTCTGGGATGACTGTGTATGTATGTGTGTGTGTGTGTGTGTGGCTACCTTCCACAAACTAGTGCCACGTTGATGCTTACTTGACCTATAGCAATTTCCGCAATTATATAACAATTACTATAATTATTATCATTACTACCACTATTAACAATCATTATCTTAATTATTATTATTACCATCACTACTATTTCAGCACACCTAAGCATGACAACAGGTTTATGTGGTGGTGCAATGACTTTTCAATCAATAATTTATTAAAATTAAAATTAACTCTCTCTCACACACATACACATGCGCGCGCCCTGATGTTCAACAAATGCATGTGCACACTGGGTATACCTAGACAGAAAATTGGCTTGACAAGGCAGCCCTTTACAAGGGCATACTTCACGATCCCAGTGCTATTGTTCTATTCCAAGTGCTACAAATCTGCGGTAACTTGATTCCAGACACACTGGGAATACTGACAATCTCTTTAGCTCTGTCAACCCAGCTCAGCACCCAGCCCTTAATACCCCCAACAAACTGACAAAGAAAAATACAGAATTTAATACCTTGACATCAGTCCCGTCTGTAGGCATAAACTCCTCGTATATGTAGGAACCTGTTTTCCGGACATTACTCTCAGGAGAATAGACACTACTCCTGCTGCCAATCTGTAAGAGACAGAGGCAGTAATTAGACAAAATGAGCCATTAAGTAAATAAGGGTGAGAGACTACATTTACAATAAACAAGAATGTGTGTTGAAAAGAACAAAAAAGAAAAAAATAGACATGTTGTGCTTAAAACAAAATGTGAGTATTAAAGGAGAGATAATTGCAGTTTATTGTAATGAGAAATTGCGTGTGAGTGTTCTAACCTTGCGGAAGAGCCTCTGGCTGCCTCCTCCTGCAGAGGTGGGGTAGTAGATATAGACGTTGTGGTCCTCAGCACTGACTGGTTTCTCTACAAAAGGCTTCTGGAAAATTTCTCCATTCACTTCCACATGGTCCTCCCCTTCAACCAGGTTACACTCTGCAACACATCCATATAAAAAAAAATCAGTAGAAAGGAAGGACTATACCATGACAGTCTTAGTCTAAATTCTATAAAGCAAATAAAATCAAATGTATTTATTTAGCCCTTTATAATTGATGTTGTCGCAAAGCAGCTTTACAGAAGTGTGATTGCAGGGCAAAGAACCAGACAAAACCTTAAATGTGTTGTATGTGCAATATTGAAGGAACATACAACACAGGAAAAAACCTTGGGAGACCCAAGGCTGATTTGAGGTGGATGACGGGAAAGCCTGAAATTAGGTAAATCAAGGTCATTGTTTGCTTAATAAAACGTAATATTTGACAGCGCCAATATAGTGTCCCATTGTCCACAGCATGTACACCTCCTGTCTGCTTTCACAGCTGTAATCACTGTGACGCATTTTCAGTGCTGTGTTTCTAAGTGCTAAAGCAAGTGCGACGGTGGCTGCTGGAACTCCATCGAAGAATTCCAGGCATTGCCATGTCAAAGATAAAAAGACAAGCCCTGGCCTTGAAAATAGAGATAGTGTCCAATGAGACAAAGATTGATCCCTGTGTGTATATACACACACACACACATCACAGAGCAGCCGGGTAAATGCAAAAATACTTGACAGAGGAGCAAGAAAAGACAAATACAGACAATAAATCTTATTTATCCTCCAGAGCGAGAAAATAATCTAATGCCTCTGGAGTTTATTCTCCAGCGTTGTTCTCTTTACACACGGCTAACGGCACTGCTCAGTACACAAACAAGCCCAGCATTGGATTACAAGCATGACAAGAATGATTAATACATTAAACAACTGAGTTTCAGCAGGCATGTAGAGACTATCAGAAACAGAATCTGCACAAAGCAACACGGCACTCTGGTAAGGATCAGTCATGGTGCACTGCTCCTTGTTGTTCGGTCCATCAAATTCTAAAAACAAAACATCTAAATGGGGAAACAACTCAAGACCTTTCTCTGACTATGTATTCTGCCTAATGGCAAATTAAAATGCATGTTAATTTGACTTAAATAGGCAAAGGTGCAACACACAGCATTAGCAGAGCTAATCTGCATCAGAGCTTTTCAATTACGAGTTACATAGAGGTTACACACAACCGTCAACTATAACATGAACACTGGTGTACTGATTAACAATGTTATTCTGGATAACAATAGAGCTGTAAATGTTTGGGATATAACATGAATATGGAGTGGTTAATCAAACTGATTATTCTGATTAATCAAATTAGAGTTTTAATGCTATTTTTGAAATGAAATAATTGAGATCTTGATGAGGTGATTTCCATAACTGAAAAATGAAGAGGTTGTTTTTGCACCATGTTCAATTTAAAAGTTGCTTGCAAGGTTGAAGGAAGCTGCATGCTATGAAAAAGTTTTATATTCATTTTTGTAACTCTTTGAAGGGAAGAGGCCAAAATACTGCAAAAGACACAAAAATACAACATACTGTATTTTTTGCAATATAAGGCACACTTCCCCCAAATCCTCTTGTAATCCAGTGTGCCTTATGTATGAATTTTACCAGTCAGGTTTTAAGGAGCAGTAAAGATATAGTAAAGTAAAAATACGGTATTCTAATTCACTAACAAAAAGTTCACAGTATTTGGCTCAATAATGCACAAAAATATGTATTTAAGCTTGGTATGGCTAAGGCACTTGCACAGATTTCCTCATCAGTGGGAGAGTTTAAGTTTACCTTTTGCCTTTGGCAAAAAGACTATTTATTTGGGCATGACATTATTCATAAATATGTGCCATGTTGAGCATGTTGAAAACTTCCATTTATATAGTTCAACCAATGGCTGGTCTCATCAGTACCATCTTTGCAAAAGACTGTACAGACACCTATTTTGCACCTTCTCGCCCATTAGAGAAAAGCAGAAAACAAGCCAGCAGGTGCTTACTACAAATGTATTCATTTTAAACCATGCAAGGACTGTTTTGGTTTGATGTTAATAGACTGATTAAGCATGTGGGGAAGGAGGCGGTGCATGTTTAATTGGCTTTTTTGTTTGTGCTTAAGAAAAACATATCTAAATGCTGCTTTACAACATTATGAGGGAAATTAATTTCTTCGTTTTCCACTCAACTCAAAAAGCTTACATTACCGATTCATACACGAGAGGATTTACATCTAAATGAGCTGAATTCTTCAGGCCACTTCAGCACACACAGAATAAAGGAGCCGCAGACCAGGTTGTATAAAGCACAGCAGGAACTGAGAGACTGAGAGGGAGCGAGGTCTGGAGAAAAGGGAGGAAACGCCAGGCGCATCGGAAATGACAACAGATGGCTCTGTTGTTTCGCTGGCAATAGCTCCCCTCAGGTGCACATAATCAGTACAGAGAGCAGAGATAAAAGCTTAAACACAGAGACACTGCTCACCTCAGAGACACAATGAGGGGAAGACTAAGTGAAAGAGAAGAGAGTCAGTTCTCTCCATCGCGGTGACAGATGTTGCCATGGCACTAGAACTGTTACCATGGGCACAGGGAGGATTGACTGGCAGGACCTTTAGACTAGAGCATGCAGGGATGGGAGGAAGTCTATTAGAAGACCTCATATTTTAGTCTCTGCTGCTGGTGTCCTCTGTTATTTAAGACCCAACTGGGAAGAAGACAGTGATTTTCTTGACATTGTGTGTCAGGTCATCAAAAGGCCAAGAAAACAAGACACCACTGATTTCACACTCTGTAACAACAAATCTGCAAATGACACACTTTTAACCAAACCTGGAACTGACTGAGAGAGGACAGAGAGTCACTGAATAAGCCTGTTTTATAGTGGTGTTTTATGAGAATAAAAATAAAGTCAACACATTAAGTAGAGTTTCTATGTGAAGTAGTGCTGCATGATACTGTAAAAAACTGGTATTGTGATATTTAGTTGTTCTCTGATACAGATTGCGATTAAAAAAAAAAAAATTTTAACTAGAGTTCTTCAAAAGCCAGCATGATCCAGCATGTCACAATATTTATAATTAGGGGTAGGTGATTTTTTTTTTATTCTTAGATGCATTGTAGCCAATTCTCAATCGATTCCCAAATAACAAAACAAAAAAAGGAAAAAAGGTTGCGCTGCCTGTTTCAGTCCAGGGTGTCTGTTAATATTTATGCCTGATCTAAAGTTTGCCAGATATGCCATTATATCCTTCAGAGTATTTCCACTCAAACATATAAATCTCTGCTCTTTGAACTTGTCTTACTTTTTATTTTACTTTATTTTATATCTTAACTGATTTTAATAACACTATTTTAGCTGCTAATTCCCTTTTTCTAAATATTGTTTTAATGAATGCTTTTATTGTTGTCCTTGTGCTGTTATTAATAGTATTATTATTAATTTAAGAGAAATTATAAAAATTTACTTGTACTTAAATCACCTGTTGGTCATGAGCTTTGTGTATATATTATACTGGTCAGCCATAACATCACTTTCTTATTTCTTCTTTTATGTAGCTGGTTTTAATATTAATAATAATATGAATCATTTGAATTGAAGTAACTATGCATTTTCAAGTAAGTAGAAATAGGGTCAAAGAGCATATGCAACAGCAGGATTCATTATGGATCATTACAGATACTTTACTTTAAAAGTATCAAGTAGTCATGCGATGAGTAAAGAAAGAAATCTAGTATAGAAGAAAATGATGCATCAAACTACATTGATAATTACTAATTATAAATCACATCTCAGACCTCTGAATTGTAATTGAATTAAATCGTAATTGAATTAAATCCATATTCAGTGTAAAACAATTTCAATTAGACTCCAGTAGATATAATATGAAAAATGAAAACAGTGTAAATTTCCACCTTTGTATCAAGCAGGTTGTACGAAGTTGTATGATTTAATTGGCCTTGCATAACACTGCACATCCTGCAGTGTGATTATTACATGTGTGAACAGTGGGATGACTATGTGGAACAACATATTGTGCTGCCCTAATGTAAAGTATCATTAGTCACTACCTGCCACATTCGTCACCACTTCAGTCTCACCTCCAGAAGTAAAAATGAAACAACTCTTCCAGTGAAAAATATGATTGCACTTCAGATGAGCATTTACGCACCCTGTGGTCTTGCTGGGTCTCTGTTCAGAACAGCATAGCGTGGAAGCTGGATGCCCTCAGCCTTCAGGATCCGATACACCTCCCTCCTACCCACAAAGAGACCAAAAGAACAAGACACAAAAAAGGGTTGGCAAATAGGAAACAACATTTCTATATGTATTCAACATTCAATTACTCTGATTTTTTCTGAATGAAGAAAAAAAAAAAAACATACTGAATAATATTAATGCTGTATTACATAGTAAAAGAATCATCGCACATCATTGCTATGATACAAATGCATTTTTACTAAAAGTCAATGAACAAACGAAGGTTCTTTTGGGTAATTTTAATCTACCATTATGAACATTTGATGATATATGACACTTGATGACATGTGATGATATATGATAATTTGTCGCTGTCCAATGAAAATTGTCCAATCTCCATTTTTTGTTGATTTTTGTGTACTATATAATTTGAGCACATAAACGGTGCTTTACATAAAAAAAAAAAAATCATAATGAATGGACCAATAGTGATTCTCCAAAATGACCTCTTTTTACAATGACCATTGGGAGTTTTCTCTCTTTCCTTTAAAGTTGCTGTTTTGGAGATACATGTTTTACATTGGATGGCAACAATATAGTGTACAGTTCACTATCTGACAAAGCATTTAGGTTTACATAAATCAACCCCCTTTAAAACATATGTTCTGCATAAACAAATGTTATTTGACAAATCTATCTGTTTCAACCAAACTGAATTTGTTTCCGTTTTGTTTCCATACTTTTAGAAAGGACAAGACAGCAGCAATTATGGCATTGGAACATCTGCCTCCGCTAAACAGATTACAGGTAAATGCCACCAACACAATCACATTACGAATGACAAATGTTCCCACTGCTAAGCAAATCATACTACAGTCTCAAAAACGTAACGTGGTTAAGCCTCACACTGTTCTTAGTGAAGCTTCAGTGATCTATATCTCTCCAGAGGGCTGGCGCTCACCTGTCCTGAATGAAGTACTGCAGATCCAGATCGTTGATCACAAATGGATTCCTGAGCTTCTCATAAGCCACAGCTTTATCCAGTGGAAATCCTTTAAGAGGCAATAAAAGACAAAACACAACCCGATATGCTAGTGTAAACATAGAACAGAACAATGTGTCTATTTCAGTCAGAGTTCAACTGCACAAACACTGTAAAGCTATAGTGAAGAGAAAGCACATGCAACTATGGGGCAGGTCATGAATCTGTGGCAATGTATGCCTGCTTATCAACTTTAAAGAAACAGTCGCCACATTAAAACCATCTCCTTGTTTCTAGAAAATTACAGACTGTAGTCCTATATCTGTTTTTCTGCAAAATTTAATAACTTCGTTTTGCACTGTTCTTCACTGGTCAGGACTCCATAGGAACATTACAGGACCATCATGGAGTAGCTATTATTATTCAGGTGGTGGTTAATTCCCAGCATTGCTGTGACACTGACATGGTGGTGGTGTGTTAGTCACGTGTGTTTTGCTGGTACGAGTTGGTGGATCAGACACAGCAGTAGCGGTTTGCCATAGCCTATTGTACACAATAACACCGGCAACATTTTTAAATATTGTGAACAATATTATACCCTGAAATATCGTGCAATATTATCCACCCCTAATTATCACATCAAAGTACTACCTTTTGCTCTTTTAAGCAAAAGCAAAAGCGAAAATAACATGAAATATTGTGATATTTTAGGGCCATATCGCCCACCCCTATACAGCAGTGCTGTTGGAGTTTTAGAACACCTCAGGGTCGTTAATGGACTGAGAATATTCCACCAACCATAAATATTCAGACAACAGCATTCTGTGACCACTGATGAAGGACTAGAGGATGACAACACAAACTGTGCAGTAAAAGAAGAGTTTTTGTCTCTGACTTTACATCTACAAGGAGGACCAACTAAGTATTAGTCTCTAGGAGAGTGGACAATGAGTGGACAGTGTTTAAAAACTGAAACAGCACTGCTGTGTCTCATTCACTTTCACTACAACACCACACACAAACCCACTCACCACCACTATGCCAATGTCACTGTAGTGCTGAGAATAAACCACTACCCAAATAATACTACCCCTGCTGTGTTCCTATATGGCCAGTGGAGCTGATTAAGTGGACAATGAGTGTAGAAAGAAGGAGGTTAATGTTAACGGTAATTGATGTAAATAATAAAATATCTGACAGCACCCACCTTTAGAGTGGAAGGAAATAAGACAGTCACACAGTGGCCAGTTCTCCACAGGCTCACTAAGGATGACTTCTTCCTCAAAAGTCACAACCGTGATGTACTTAAACAGACACAAGCGCTCCAGGATCTCCTTCATAGGCTTGGACTTTGACTTCTTGGCCATGGCACAGATTCCCACCACTATCTGTCTCTCTGGAGGCTGCAAGGTAGAAGAAACATTGCATCAATCCTAGTTTAGTGCTGAAGTGCTTTAAGCTCAGCTGCCAGTGGCTGCCCTTTATGCCACATTAGGTCAGTGTAAGAATCGACTTTCCATTGCCTGTTAAAATTCTCTCCATCTTTCTGGGCTGGGCTTTGTTAAATGTTTATGTATGTGGCACAATATTGAAGTATAATTACAGTATTATCACATTATCATATTATTAGACATATTGTTATAAAGCTTAACAATATTTCACTAAAACTCAATTGGGATACACTAGGCTCCCTGTTTTAGCTGCATATACGCCCATTTAAAATGAATGTATTTTATTACAATGTAAATATATTTAAGGTCTCATTCCATCGTTTTTTATTCATTTTAAAATGTCAAGTTGTGGTCTGAATGGTATGAATGAATGCCATGTGAGCCGTTTTTTGTGCCCTGCTTTATTTCACTGAATTAGTGGTCTATGAAAAAAGACAGGATTTCGGCAGTTGCTCATGAATATTTATACATGCAAACAATACCGCCTCTAATTGGCTAACAGCACTTCAGCAGAGAACCCCCCGGAGGCCAAGCGGCTCTTTTATTTTTATTTATTTATTTATTTATTTTTATCTCCATAGGTTTTTTTTAACAATGAAAAGCCAGAATAAAAAAGAAGCTGAAATGAAATAGGAGTAAGAATGTTATTTTTAAAATGTAAGGAGTAGAAATAAAGATAACTGTGTGAAAATGTAAGAAGAAAAAGTAAAAGTCGTCTGAGAAATAGATACTATCCAAAATATAGATAACCAAAATTAATAAGGTAAAGTATATGTACTTCATTACTTACTAGACAGAAGTTGCCACTAGAATGTTTTTATTGACAGAATCACACAGACTCCCCAACATACCGAGTCATACTCTTCCTCATCTGCGTCCTCGTCTTCCTCCTCAACATTCTCGTAAAGGCAGTCGTAGCCCAGCACCCTGCCTGGGTCCAGTAGCTCTTCCCCCTCTGCATCATCAGCACCCACAAAAAAGCGTGGATGATCTACATCCTCAGTCTCAGACATTCTGTCCAGCACGATGTGGTCCCTGCTGGACCAGAGTGCCTACAGAGTGTCTCCCGCCGAACTGAGCTGCACACTGTGCCTCCGGGCCTGCGGGTCAGTGTACTCAGCAGGGCAGCAGAGGCGAAGGCAGCTGCTCCCAGACCAGAGGGGTTAAAGCAGCCGAACTTCAGCCTCTCTCCCCCCTTCCTGTTCTTCAGAGCCAGCCATCAGGATAATCTTCACCCTAATAAAGAACCAACAAGTATTCAATACAAACCAAAACAAATGTCATAATAATCATAAAATGCATTTTATTTACATGGAAAAGGATGCTTGTCCTATATCATTTGACATGCCAGCGTATCTCATCTGGAGTAAGAACATGACCTGGCCAGCTATGAGGTGTACTCAACAAGTTTCAGGTAAACAGCTCCGGTAGGTAGTTTAACCTGGCATACTGCCTACATAATTACTACAGCTATAAACAAATGCAAAAGTGCATGGAAACAGACACACTAGCTGATTCAGACCAAAGCAAACAAGTGTGTAAAAAAAGCTTTTTAACTGAAAATAATATGCAATGGTTAAAACCTTTATGAAAAATCTGAAAAAAAGTTAAACACTACTTTATCCAGCAACTTGCGTGTATTAAGAAATACATCTAGTGTAGTGGCCTCATACTATTATATATTTAAAACCTCTGTGGAGAACAGATAAATATTTGTCCATTTTTCCATTTGTCCCTTTCCATTATTTTAGACATTTTTAAACCCCACAGACACACCAATGTTTGTTTTTGCTATCTCACTGTACAGTGTGTTCTTGTTTGCAGTATGATTTGTGCTTCAATGATAATGCAGTGGGTTGTCAGTGATACACACAGCACTCCCCTGTGATTAAAAAGGAGGGAAAAAGATGCAGATTAAAGGAGAAAGTTCCCAGAACCTATTTGAGAAAATGACTTTCGAGCAGTTTTACTCCTGCTTATCAGATGTGGCAGACTAATCTCCAAGTCATCGTGACTGTGGGGTTCAGACATTTCACTGAGGTATGAAAATGAATGTACCAAACAGACTAAGCCTGTTTAGAGAAATCCCAAGAGAGAACATTAATGCCAGAAGAGTTCAAATCAGCTCTGATCGCCACGTTTTATGCTCAGGTCTAATGCACTACAGAAATCACTGCGAGATTTATCTGATAAATGGTGAAAATGCCACTCACTTGTTTGGCTTTCTGGCTTAGAAAGATGGAGTTTTTATTCTGAGCAACAAAACAGAGAAAGAATTCACACAGTTAATTAATTTGTACCCGTTACTGATGGCACTGATCATCTATTACTTAGAATTACCTCACACATCAATGCCAACTGAACTCAGCAGCAAGTCAACAATTCAGTTTAAAGCAGAATCGACAGACTGTCTACAAAGAAAAGCTCATAAGAACATCAGGCTAAATTAAACACAGCTTAGAGAACATCCAACTTATCAGAGCTACCTTATCCTGTGAGAGTTAACAACAGAGACAGGCCTATCACAATAATACAAATACTAGATTGACAAGCAAATCAGAATGCAAAAAAGAACATGCCGTACACTGCAGGAAAGAATTCTAATCTAATGTATTGCAGAGTGATATATCGTCTAGGATACTACTGGTGGTGCACAACAGTATAGATTTTTAGCTGTTCAGTACTGGTGGACATTAGGTATCATATCTAAAATTACATTTATTCCTTTAAAACACTATGACCTTGTTGCCACACAAGCAAACCAGGACAACAAAATAAGTCATATCAGGTTTGTAGGTGTATAAGAATGGAAAATATGACTGTTCAAAGAAAATGTATTATGAAATTTCATTGTCTTTTTTGTTGTTTTCATAGTTAAAAACTATGCATCCAGGTTACATCTGTCCCAATGACTAGATTTTATTGGCTGATATATCTGCCCAAGAATTATTAAAATAAACAATATTATTGTTGTTTTAAGACTATGTTACTGATATAGTGATAATATAATAGCATAATAATGCAATGGGTTTTAAAAGGGTTTACATTTTTAAGAGCAATGAACTTTTAATTATTAAGAACCTTTAGACATATCCTACACAAATCAAATAAAACCACATGCATGGGTCTATGTATTGAATAAAAAAAAACATCGTGGAATTAGCTTTTTGCTGAGATCTGCTACTAATGACAATACTATATTGTACAGAGTGATGTTCTCTTTGTGTTTATCAGGTTAGAGGTGTTAAAAGTCATCACACTTCCCCTCAACACATGTGAGTTCAACACATTTTACAGCAGCTGTAGCTGCAGTTTATGGCAGATATGGTAAAAGCACTGACAGACTGATCATTCTTTTCTATTGGAATAAACAATAAAATACAGCATGGCAGTTTTGCAACCTCGGCCTGGCGCAGCTCAGAACCATTCCATGATGCTTGTTTAACAACAAATGTAACACATGACCTGCCGAGCAAAAGTGGTTTCTGTTCATCTTGCATTGGAACACAAGCTACAGATGTGTAGCTTGAATAAACAGTGTGAAAGACTACAGCAGCAGTAAAACAGTATTTCACACTATTATGTCTACATTTTGACAATTATTCTATATTGGTCACATGTGCCAATTCATAACTGTCACAGTCAAAGTCTATGTGAATGGAGGGGTCATTTTGTCACTGCACTTGCTTTATACACAAAAGTTGCGGCTGTGTTCACAGAGTTCCATCAGAGAGCAAACGAGAGACCAGAAAAGCACAACACATGTAAAATCAAAGGCCAATATCCTGATTTGCAAAAAAAAAAAAAAAAAATTAAGGTCTGTTCCTTATATTGTACAATAAGTTGAAAATGTTATCACTGTGGCATGCATAAACCGGCCTAATAATACTTTTATGTATGATAGTCAATAAAAGAGAAGAAGGATCAACCTGTGTATCTCTACAATCACAGCTGACACAAAAACAACACATAAAACACAAAGCTGAAATTTGCTTCAAAGATCAAAACACAGAGCCTGTACAGGATTATCACAACACAGACGCAGTCAGCCAGCCTCCACAAGCCCTGAGCCTGGACATCTGTCAGTGGCACCACCTGTCCAACACAGCAACCTTAACATGCCATGGCCAAAAGAGCCTCCAGCTTTGGATAAATTATACAGATCAATCTATCAAAACTAATATATTCACATATTGTAGGCGTTAGTTGTAGGGTCACACATCAAGGACAGATCTAAGGAAATTCTGTGTTAACTTAATTCACTATAAAACTGCAGGATTTGTAGTTTTGTAGATTTAGGCTATGTCTTCTGCCTAACGACATACTAGCTTGCAAATTTGCGTTTTTTGAATATAGTTTGCATATTCCTATACCAAGCCAATCTGGGCCCAGTTTTACAAAGGCATCTACACAATGCTTACAAATCTATCTACACAAAGTGTTGGCGACAGAAATGCAATGAGACAACAATGACAACAGATTAATTTTAAATGATAGTCTGACTGTCATGATATAAATATTGTATTGTACTACATTTTTCGATTTATCTCATCACAGTCATCAGAGTATCATTTAAAAGTTATTTGTTGTGTCATTGTTGTCTCATTGCATTTCTATCCCCAACACTTTGTGTCGTGCATTGTTACAAATAATTATTTACAACTTGATGATTAATCGACATGGAAATTCGAAGTTGACATTGTGGAGCCGATTATGATGACCAATTGTTCCAGCCCTAGGCAAGCTGTAAGTGTGCATTTGCTGAAACATACACTTCCCGGACAAAAAATAAAAAGTCACCACCAAAAAAAAAGGTCACACAATGTAATATTTGGTTGGACCGCTTTTAGCTTTGATTGCAGCACGCTTTCACTGTGACATTGTTTCCAGAAGTTTCTGCAACCTCACAAGACTTATTTCAATCCAGTGTTGCATTATTTTTTCACCAAGATCTTGCAGCAGCATTGATGATGGTAGAGTCTGACCGCTGCACAAAGCCTTCTCCAGCACATTCCAAAGATTCTCAGTGAGGTTTAGGTCTGGACTCTGTGGTGAACAATCCATGTGTGAAAATGATCTCATGTTCCCTGAATCACTCTTTCACAATTCGAGCTCCATGAATCCTGGCATTGGCATCTTGGAATATGGCCGTGCCATCAGAGAAGAAAAATCCATTGATTCAGGAATAACCTGGTCTATATTCAGTATATTCAGGTAGTCAGCTGACCTCATTCTTTCAGCACATACTGTTGCTGAACCTAGACCTGCAGACCAACTGCAGCAACCACACATTATTTATTTAGTTAAATCCAGGTGGCAGTGTTATTCATGTTAAAGCAAAAGCTAGCGTTAACATAGTTCATTCATTAGAATGGGTCTCCACAAGCATTAGCTAGCTAACTTTCTAGTTAGTATTTTAGGGGCTCTGCAGATAATAGCCAGCTAACTAAAGTAAGCTAAGCTAAATAACATTAAAAAACATATAGATAGTTAGTTAGCTAACCTAGCTTTAAAACTCTTCACATAGCTGAGCTTTAGGTTTACCGCGACCAGACCAGTCAGGCAGTATTAACCAAAAGATACACAAGTTACAAAGAAAATACTGAGAGAATATTCAGCACTGCGGCTCAGACTGAGTGTTGGTGTTACTTCCTGCAGAAAAGTCTGCTCACCCTGACATTGTTCAGCACGCACGTGCGCTCAGTTTCGAAATATATGCACTAGTTAGATGAAAAAAGCCATAACACCAAACAACAATCCCTCATTAACAAGATAAAGCGCTCTTACCTCTCACTGAATCCGCCGCGCCGTGTCCCCGGGCAGGCAGCTGCTGTCAGAGAACCAGCGCTGCTGGAGTTCAGAGCCAGGCGACTCGTTGCTGGGTTCCCATTAAACGCGTTAGTTAGTCTGTGAAGCTAACAACCAAGCCCAACCAATGCAAACACACAGCCAGTGTTTAGCCTGGCTAACACTAGCTTAGTTAGACAGATAGCTAGCCAGCTTTAGCATTAACCCTTCAGTGTTAACCGTAACCCTTAATGTCAGCGAGTCAGCGCTCGCCCCCTCAACCTAATGTGAAAAATCTGAAAGTTAGCATTAGCTAGCCGTTACCTTTACTGTTAGCTAGCTAGCTAACTAACGGAACTCTGCTTATGTAGGTTATATATATCGTTAAAAATACCGGTTTCTCATTCGTTAAAATGCTCAGAATATCTGAATTCGGTACACAGTTATATTTATATTTATATTTAAGTCCAAACTAGCGTTAATAACGTGAATGAGTCACTGCAGCTACAAACAACGACTTTCACAGACACTCAGCGATTTACTGAAAAAAAAAGAAAACGAGAAAAAAACATCAACGTGAAGAGGGGTGACGTCACCACGTAGAGTGAGGCGCGAGAGGGGGGCGTCATTAATAGATAGATAGATAGATAGATAGATAGATAGATAGATAGATAGATAGATAGATAGATAGATAGATGTACATCTAAAAAATATCACTGAACAGTTACTTTATTTCAGTAAATCAGTTCAAAATGTAAAACTAAAAATATATTATTTAGATGTATTACAAACAGAGTGATCCACGTTTATTTCTTTTATTGTTGATGATTGTGGCTTACAGCCAATAAAAACCTCCGTTTCCGTGTCTCAGAAAAATCGAATATTATATAAGAACAATTGGTACTTTTGGCAGTGTGGGCAGTGTGCCAAGTCCTGCTGGAAAATGAAATCCATATCTCCATAAAAGTTGTCAGCAGAGGGAAGCATGAAGTGCTGTACGATTTTGCGGGAAAACACTGTTTTGATGGTTTGGAGAGATATGTCATCTGCTGGTGTTGGTCCACTGTGTTATATCAAGTCCAAAGTCAGTAGTACATCTGTATAATATATGAGTTTTTTTTTTTTTTGAGATGCACCTGTAGAAAGATAGATAGAAAAGTTGGGTGGATAGTACGGTGGCCGAGAAAGCCCAGCGCAGTGCAAATTGAAAAGCGCTGCAAAAGCACAAAACACATCCATCAAAATTACAACACAGGCGCAGCAAAAAGAAAAACGCGCTGCAAATAGAACCACAACACAACGGAAGTGAGTCACAACACAACGGAATTTTCCCGGGGGACCTTAAAAGATGCTGTACCAGCTGTATACAAAGGACAATAAGTGGCAAACAAGCTTCTGAAAAGTAAGTTATGTTTATTACCTGTGATTACCACGGTTGTGTGCATATTATTAAAAGTTCTGCTTCACAAAACGCCTTGTTTGCCACTTATTGTCCTTTGTACACATAGTGAAGTCCGAGACGTTACTGAAGACGCAGCTTAGCTGGTACAGTATCTTTTAAGGTCCCCCGGGAAAATTCCGTTGTGTTGTGACTCACTTCCGTTGTGTTGTGGTTCTATTTGCAGCGCGTTTTTCTATTTGCAGCGCGTTTTTCTAGTTGCAGCGCGTTTTTCTATTTGCTGCGCCTGTGTTGTAATTTTGATGGATGTGTTTTGTGCTTTTGCAGCGCTTTTCAATTTGCACTGCGTTGGGCTTTCTCGGCCACCGTAGAGAGGAGGGGAGGGTAGGGAGGGATAGATCTAGATAGATCTAGCTCTTCCCTGACCTAGCACAACTAATTCTAAGGGTTAATGATTGAGTTGAGTTTGAGGTGTTTGAGCAGGAAGAGCAGTGAACTGTGCAGGAATCCTGCCCTTCAGTATTGACCAGATGACCAGTGTCAACCATCAGGTACTTAACACCCCCCAGCATTGGCCTGTGACTCTGCATTCTCTGGCGCAATACAGCTCCATGCAATCCCTTTCTCATGAGCTAGAGTAACGTTTGCCATCCAGAATAAATCATCCACCATTACATAAGCACTTGTAGTTGAATGAAATCAAATCCTCACAGCAACGTTATTAACATCTAGTGTAAAGCCTTTACAGAAAAGGTAACTACTCTCTGTTATTAACTTACATTTTAGAAGAAATGCTGATATAAGCAGACGTCTACAAACCTATACACATCCAAAGTACAAGTAAAGATATATTTTTGACATTTTACTTTACTGCAGCCAAATATACTAAATCAGATTTTTGGTATATCTAGATTGGATCTAGTTTGATTTTTGATAGTCTGAATAGTCAGAAACCAAAGACATTTGGAGGTGGTTTGAAATGTGACTATTCAACAAAGGTTTGAACTGGTTATCAAGTTTTAATACAACTCAAGTCCATTTAATGGATTTCTCCTTTAAAGGGTAACTAAACCCCCTGATTTTTACTGACTCTACCATTAAATTTGAAAAAGGCTAAAAAATGGGACGGGTAGTTTGGGCAGGGCACTGGGTGATGTATGGGTTTAGAGGCAGGGCAAGAGGGAGAGCTGATTGGCTGAGCTGCAGCAGCAGCAGTGTTCCTCTGATAGCAGTGAGACACAGAAAGTTTGATATTAGCAGAGGGGCGGTATATTATTGATTAATTGTTTATTGAACTCTGCCTATTACACAGTTTAACCTGAGAGGGCGCTGCTGAGGTTGAAATTACCAAAATAAAAGAGTTTTTTAAAGGTTAGGAAATTCTTATAAAAATTTAAGCAGGACTGGTATGCTTTATTACTTTAAAGGAACACATTTCAGATATTCATGTAAAAATATGGTTTAGGGTTTAGTGGCTCTTTAACCCTTTCAGACCTGAATTATCTCCAGTGGTGGAAAAAATATAAGAATACTGTTTTCTGTCTGTAATTTGTTTGCTAGATTTGTGAGATTGTATAGGAGAGTATTAGAGTCTAATATTGTACTATAAAATCTAGATACCTATCAGAATGCCCATTTTTGTCACATCCACTGACCTTTCAAAACACTTCTGTATGCATATTTAGTATAAACGGCAGAATTCAGCAGCTAATAGGTGACAAACACTGAATAACAGCATGGTACTGTAGAGTAATACATGCTTTTTTTGTTCATAGATACAGTATATTAAAATTTGTGCAGAGTCTGAGTGTTTTAACCCTCATTATACTGAAGTGTCTGCCAAGAGTCGGGAAAGAGCTGCTGGGTATTAAATAGGTGCAAGACAAGACAAGCAGAGTCAGCAATGATTTACTCAGCACAAGTGCTGACACTGGGAGTGGAGCAGTGAAAGAGCAGGTAGGCTTAGACTGTTACAACTGGATTTTTACATGAGTAAACAGATGAGTGGATAGACAAATGAACGGACGAATGAAGAACATTCAACAGTAATGATGGGATAACAGTATGGAAATGTATTGCGTAATGTATGTTCTTTTCAGGAGAGAGCTTGGGAATGTGAACATATGTACTAAAAGATAACATTGTGTTGGACACACATGTAATGTGTCCTTTACCTTTAACCCATCTGTGCAATGAACACAAACACATAGTGCACACTAGTGTAACACACACATATATATTAACATAGTGAGCAAACAAGCCATTGCTGTGGCTCCTGAGGAGGCATGGGAAATAAGGGCTTTGCTCAAAGACCCAACAGTAAGTAGCAGGTTGTTGAATCCGGGTATTGAACCAACAACCTAGTACTTTAACCCAGTACTTTAACAATTACTACCTAGTTGTGATGTGTTATCTTGTAAGGGAGGTTAATCACTGGCCAGTGTGCTAATGCCGTGTTAGTGAGGCCTGATAGTGAGTGACATAAGGAAGGGATATTCCACTTATGAAGTTGTGCAGATATTTAACACTCCTCAAGCCATCCAACCAAGCTGAACTGCTTGACTTTTTGCACCAGGAGTGACATAAACTTATCCAAAAGCAGTGTGTAAGACTGGTGGAGGAGAACACACCAAGACGCATTAAAACTGTGATTAAAAACCAGGGTTAATCCACCAAATATTGATTTCTGAACTCTTAAAACTTTATGAATATGAACTTGTTTTCTTTGCATTATTTGAGGTCTGAAAGCTCTTCTTTTTTCAGTGACAATGAGTAACATGGTGATGTATGAGGTGTTAGTGTATGTTGTGCTGGTACAAGTGGATTAAACACCTTAGTTTCACTGCTGTACTGATACTAGTTCACCAACAGCATCCTACCAATGGGCAGCATCCTGTGATCACTGAGGAAGGACTAGAGGATGATCAACACTGTAACTGCGCAGCAACAGATTCAGAGCTTCTGCCTCTGTCTTTACTTCATCTACAATGTCGAGCAGCTGTTGGTAGGAGTGTCTAATAAAGTGGAGGACAGTAAGTGATTAAAATGAAGTGTTTAAAAACTGATCTGATCAACAGTGATTGTTGTTGTGATGTTAGAAAAACAAAAGTTTTGAATTTGAATTTTATTGAATAATTGGTTTTGTGGTTTTGTATGGAGAACAGAGGAGCAGTAAAATAGTAGATAACCCACCATGAGCAACATAATTGGACTTCAGAAAATATAACTCAAAAACCACACATTTCTCCCCAATTTAGTTGGCCAATTACCCACCTCATATGAATACAATGTGTCTCAACACTAGTGGAAGCCAGCACATACCTGCTATGTTAAATGTGAAGCCAGACAGCAAGGCCAATTGTGCTCTCTCGGACTCCGGCTGCTGATGGCAAGCAGCGTGACCCAGGATTCTACCTAGTGATCCTCAGATTGTAGTAAAAGCACCTTCTGCTGGACCACTATAAGCCCCCTATTTTACCATAGTTCTACTGCTGTATTTCAATCTGTTTTTATTTATTTATTTATTTTTGTGCCTTTACTGGAGCTGCCAAAGCAAAGCAAGCAGCCATTACAAAAACCACTTTACACACTTTCTCAAGCAGATAATTATGGTGTAGAGCATCTGTACAGTGATAAGAACATGCTAATGACCACAACTGCACCCCAGTAATGATCAGCAGTGTGTAAAAACGAGTGAAAGTGACATGGCTTGTGTTTGGACTAGAACTAATTGACAGTGATTAGTGAGTTTATGTGAATGGTGATGAATTTAGCTGTGAGTTGGCCTGCTGGTGTGAAAGATGAATGTGTGTTGTGGGTGTTTAGAGCAGAGACTGTAAAAAAAGATGGACGCCGTGTCGCCGTTCCCATTCACTCAATGAAAATGAAGCCAAAATCTTCCACAGTGTTGGCGATCCTGACATCCGATTCTGCGCAGTAGAGACCAGAGGAGGGAGAAAGACTGTGGAGAGAGAGCCTACTCATTTAAGTAACCCCGCCCCTGAGGGCTGCCTCGAGGTCACAGGCTGCAGAGCGGAGCGGAGCTGACGATCTGTTATTGGCCCTGCCCATAACCAGCCCTTTTACAATAACCACACCTTTTTTGAATAGAGCTGAATACGTTTATAAAAACGAATTCTGTGGGAATATAAAAATTTGACAATATAAGCAGAGGTTATACTAGCTGTTGCATTTAAATAATGGAGGTAGAATTACAGTATATTTAAAAAAACGTGATTGAAAGTTGTCTGTTTTGCCATTGAAACCTATGGGGGTGGGTGGGGTTACACAGCTTCCTGAAACCGAACAGCAGGGGGCGCCCGACCTGTGGTGGCTTCACTTTTGAGAGACGATGCTCTGTCCAGCTATACACAGTCTATGGTTTAGACTAAAATCAGTTCTTGGGGCCTCAGGCTGGGTGTCTTCGCACTTGTGAGGGAGGGGTTTTGTCTTTTAAATGCTTGTGTCTGTGAAATATTCTTTGAACTCTTTTCTTGATTTTGGAAGATGTTTTGCCGATAATCAAGTATCCTGTCTCTCTATACTTTATCTCTACTTCGGGCTTCCATCAAAAGAATCCAGGGGGGACGCACTGGAAACGGCGCAGTAAGGGGTAGTGCGATTTTCTCAACAGTTTAAAAACACCAATAGCACTGCTGTGCCTGACTCTGGATCCTAATTTGGATATTCCTAAAGACAGGCAAATGTTTAACTATCTATTCCATGGTTAAAAAAGTTAAAATGAGCATGTCTTCTAAAACACACCTGAAAAATTCACCATGGACTACCAGAACTGAAGAAACCCAAACTGACCCTCATAGTCTTTCCTAAATATTATAGAAACTACCCTACACAGCAAGACAGCCCCAAAAGCTCACAGAACTGGAGGAGACTAAGGCAGGGAAAAGGCATATTAACCCCTATAAGAATTCAGAGGGCATAAACAAGCTAGTCAAAATTATTTCACATGATTCTGTAAAATGGAAATAATAAATAGGATGAATAAAATGTAGTTGCAATAGATAAACACTGGATGGCGCTGCAGATCTATTTTCTGTGGAGCTGAGCATCACCAGTTTTCAGACTAAATGAGGATGACTAATAAAATGACATAACAAAATGACATATATGACATATGTTATCAGTAAGCTCACCTAGTGAAATATCGATACCATCATTTATTAATACTACACTTTCCTACACCTCTTTTTATTTTGTGTATTTATCTTGATATCTATTGTAGTTTATCTTATTTTAACATTATTTTATTTTTATGTACCACATGTGAAGTGAATGACAGTAGGTCTCCTTGATTTTTTTGACTTGAGGTAAATGATCTGCTTAGTATTAATTACAAATGTGAATGATTTAAAATAATGCTGAAGCTCAGGCTCTGTCAGTATTTATTTATTTACATAAAACCTTTTTTTTTTTCTAAAACAGTTTGAGTGATGCTTGATGACCTCAGATAATGTGTTAATATATATATATATATTTGCCTAATTTTAATTGTATAATTTCACAGGAATTATTTCTAAAATGCATTAGGTTTGCTTGTAATTTTTTATGAGAACTGCATGCACTGAATTTTGTGGTGAGGACGCGGGGGTCTTCTATGTGTTTAGTCCAGGACAATATAGCACTGTGAATAGCCATATACAGGCTGTGTATGGTGGATGATTGTAATTAATCAATAATAAGCTAATTATTAGCGGTGTCCTGCTCTTGTGGACGCTGAATTGTAAAGCATTCCCTTTACTGGTGATTCAAAGCATTTATTCCACTTCCCAACTGTAGGGGGAGCGCAAGAGCAAGAAATGCAACGAGTTTTGGAGCATTTCTGTCAGGTCATTCATCAAGAAATTTCCATTAAAACAATCTAAACAGTGATGAGATGTGTGTGTGTGTGTGTGTTTGTGTTTGTGTGTGTGTTTATATTTGAATGTTTTTTGTATTCTTCTCATCACCACTGGAACTGGGTGAAACATTTGATCAGCAACAAATCACTAATAAATGAAGGCCACTGTCAGAAAAGAGTGATGCTTTGCAGACACTTTATTACACAAATAACATTGTTACTGAAAATAGTATTCTTGCAATAAAACCTTAGTTATGTCACAACAAATATCAGACACATCTCACATCCTGCTTGGAAAATGTAGTAAATACAGATTTAGATACATCATAAGAATCCTCTTTTTTTTTCTTTTCTGAATGCGGCACAACAGAAAACAAAATACAGGTGACAGTAGCAGCGCTTTGAAATAAGTGGCACATCTGTAGTAATATAGGTGCTGCAGAAGGCGAGAAATACAGAATCAAAAAGGCACAAATGTACAGATAGGAGATCAAACGAACGTCTGGACCAGTTACCAGAAAAACATAAAAAAAAAAAAGAACAACAGAAGAGCTTGATAAAACAGATGATAAATTACTGGAAGAATCTGTCAATTACATAAAAAAAGAAGAGATAAAATAAAAACAGATCTACCTCGTTCCTCCACCTCCCAGAATTAAAAATAACCAGATAGCTTTACACTTAAATCTACCAGTGTTTGGCTCCTCATCTACATGGTCCCTTAAAATCATAAATTAAAGTGGCAGTCATACATCCCTACTGAGAAAAAGGTTTTCGCACAAATAAATAAAATATATTGGCAGCCATTACGAACAGTTACATGTTATATGATTGCAGTACATCCTGACGGTGCGAGCGTTTGGGACGGAGGGGGAGGGGTTTAGAGCGGGACGGCTCATTGGGATGAGGACACCGGGGGAGGCGGGGCCGAGTACTCCTCGTTCTCCGAGTCGGTGGCGTCCTCGTCGTCCTTCTCCAGGTCGCTGCCCTCTGTGCTAAGTCGGTCGAAGCCCTGCCGTGTGTAGCCTTTATGAGTGGCGAAGAAATTCCCCAAGTTTAACGTCCCTGCAGCTTTGCCTGAGGGGAAGAGAAAAGGTCAGAACGCTTAGACATGTGACCTAAATCAGCTCCACAAAATCACCCAATAAAAGCTCTATAAAAAATATCCTGAAGGTTCTTCACAGTCACAGAAACTCTCTTAATCTGAAGTTTTCCTATTAGACCTGTTTCTCAACCCAGAGCTTCAATTGAGTGACCTCAATCTCTTCTGTATCTACTTTCAAAAGCAAAAAACTAATGTAAAACAGTAAAACAGGACCGTAAAAAAGCAGATTCCAAAACCCCAAAACTGTTATATAACATTTTACTTTTATACGTGATGAATTGAAGTTGGATCCATTCCATTTCTGAAATTATGTGGGCATTTAGCATTCCTTAATCCACAGTGTTATATATGTGTACAGTAAATACTTATAGAAGTCATTACCACCCACAGTGGACAGTGCAGTGAGTGGGAATGATAGTGTCCGGCAGCATCTGGCTACAACTGTCCATGTGATCTGAGAATTTCTCTGGCAGAAATCACATCCATATTCAATGCAGGGGGGCCCATATTCATATTCCACAGTTCAGTTTAACATTCTTTAGCTTCTATGGGGCATGGCAAAAGTCACGGGACAGGATGCTAGTTCCTACACCATACTAGTTGTTCTTTAGCTTCTATGGGGCATGGCAAAAGTCACGGGGCAGGATGCTAGTTCCTAATCCATACTAGTTGGTTCTTAGCTTCTATGAGGAAAGGCTAAAGTCACGGGACAGGATGCTAGTTCCCAAACTATACCAAATGGGTGAGGTCATTTGGCCTTTTATCAGGCCAAATCAAACGCCCACTCACATTCTACATTATCGGCCTGCTGTACTTTTAAGAGTTTAAATAAAAAGCCTTAGGCCCGTGTCGTTAACAGCTCCACACACACATTAATTCACACGTCTATAACGTCTGATTATACTGTACCTCTCTGGCCACTTTATCATCACTTGAGTTAAGCTGTAGCCAATGAACCGTCTGTTCATTTCCCTGTTTCATCTGATATGAAAGTCATTTAGAGAACGTACCCCACTATTAAACCACTGACAGCTCGCAAAGTATTATGAATTACATTTATTGGATCTCTCAATAGCATCTAAAAAGTACCCTCAGGGGCTCTGCGCTTCAGAGCCGTGCAATTCACACTACATTTTGTAGGCTGGGCCCTTGCCAATTAGCTCCTAGCCTCTAGCGCATAGCCAAAGGGAGCGCAGAGTAACTGGGCCCGCACTGCTGCAGAGTCATGGGAGCAGACACTCTGAAAAATAACACAGCGTCGGTTCGGGTCTGAATGACAGGCCTCAGCATTTTTATACAGAAGGTCTGAGGCTTCAGGCTAGCATTTAGCTGTTGACCTTGGAGGAGAGCAGACAGTAAAGGAGAAGTTCAGCCCTGTGGGACCTGAGGGGTCCATTCAGCCTCTGAGTGGAATGTAGTCAAACAGATGGTGTTTGTTTGAGAGGCAGTCAGACCACAGCGGGTCGCTCCAAAGTGATGCTGCCATCAGTTAAGTGATGTTGGAGACTAACCTCCATCTTCTTCAACTGAAACTGAAATGCTTCTAGGTGGCATAGAGCGCAACATCATCACCCAATCACTAACTATGTTCCACTATTTTTTAATATCAAACATTTTAACGATTTCCTTATTTAAATATAAAAGAATATGAAACTGCATATTGTCGCTGATGGACAAAAATCTTGTATATCCAAAATGGCAACTTTACAGAAAAAGGAAAACCTTGTTGTACTTTCATTTGAAGGTAATGTAAAAAGATTGTATTCCAAGTAAATTTCTATTGGTCCATTCAATAAAAATAATTTCACATTAGCCTCTTTTTCACCATAAGCTGCAGTTTACCATTATGTGATGGAGAGAGATTATGGGTATGTGTTTTTTTTTTCTGGTGGTGATAAATTAGAATCACAAAGTGTCTTGTAATAATTATGCAACATTATTCTTGCTGTCATCTGATGTTTCCAGTCTCATGTTGTATAGAGTCATAGAGTTAGCAAGTTAGCACGTTGCCTTGGCATACTAACTAAATGCAAAATGAGACCTAATTCATTTACACCCCACATAGCTTTTCCACCATAAAACCCGTGTTTCTATCAGTTTTAGTGTAACCATCAAAACGTCACATCATACATCATCATAAGTGGGTGCTGCACAGCAGAAGGAACAGAAGTGATCACGGATCTCGATGGAGATCCTTGTATTCCTCAGTTCCAGCTGTGAAATAATGTTTCTGGTTCTGGAACCTAATTTTGTTGATGGAAAAGCGGCAAACCGGTACAAAATTTGGGGAAAAATTGCTAACAAACGCCAAGCAATGGTCCTCCACAGACCAAGATATGGTCTCTGCAATTTTATATACTAGAAATATACAAATATAAAAGACTTCAGATCTTGCAGCACAAAGGTGACACATAACGGTTAGTTACACTATTTGTTTTGGTCTGGCACAAAACTAAAAAAATAGCCAAAAACTTCCAAAAAATTGTGTTAATTTCTCACTTCATTTCTCAACTTCAACCATAGTTATCCTGTCCTAAGTTTTTTTGAAAGATTCTTCAAGTTAGAAATTAAGTACAACTGCTGTCTCATTAACAAAAATTCTGACTCTTCAATATTACTACTGTTTGTTGGTCTAATCCAGACTGCCTGTGTTTAATCCTAACTACAGAAACTTGTGTTTATGAGCACTAACATTCAGTGTGGCTCTTCTGTTACAGAAATGAGTGCATTTATGATTCTTCTCACTCACCTCTGAGTTTACCCAAGATTCCTCCTGAGGATCCTGACGGCTCCAGCTTCACCTCATGATCTTCAAAAAAGACCACAAAAAGAGACAACCACATCAGATCCAGTGTCAGTTCACTAGACTATTGAAAAGCTTCAGTAGTCATGTCTGTGGATGAGTTGTGATGACATTTAGGAGACATTTCCAGACTTGCTCTGGGAGTACTGTACAAGTGAAGTCTGAAAACTGATTTTAAACATGGGGAAGAAAACTGGCCTCTGGTTCTTCGGGTTCTTCTAAAATTAGTGGTCTGAGGTTCACTTCAAGTAGACTATAGTTCGGTCTGATGTGTATATGGTATGTACTCGCTCCTGGTGCTGTGTGTGTCTGGTTGCATGACTGATTCAGCCTCAATAACCTGTAGGGTAACTAGTAGGGTAACTAGGGTAACTAGTAGAATAGTAGAACCTTGTTTGCAGCTGTTTTTATGCTTAAAAGCTTAATTATACTTCTAAACTGGGTCAAAGCAGAGTCCAATGGTGGGCAATGGTGTTGTGAATATTTATACTTGTTCACTGATGTTTAATTGCAAAGGCAAAGATGGGGAGGCAGAAATACAAGACTAATAGTGGACCAATCACAGTTGCTGCTTCAGTGTCACCATAACGTTTAGTTACATTATTGTGGAGATGTGCTTCATTGTATATGTTTGCTACGGTGTAGATTCGATGCAGAAGCATAAATTGGCCACAAATGTTTGTATTCATACACCTGAAAATGATGTAAAGCAAAAAACTATGCAATACAAGAAATGTAGACCTTGCATTTACATTTACAGCAATTAGCTGACTATTTTATCCAAAGTAATTTACAAGCATTTTCTATTACAGAGGAGGACCAACCGTTAGGAATCTTGCCCAAGGACTTTTATTGGTGTAGTGCAGCATAGTCACCCAGACCGGGAATTGAACCCCAGTCTCCTACATGATATAGTAGCTTCCGTGCAGGTAGTGGTGTTATCCACAACCCACAACTCAGTTTTACACAAGTAGAAAATGCGCTAAGTATAATTATAAGGCTGAATCTTAAACTAAACCACTTGACCACTTCACCCCTGAGTTAGTCAGGTCCTTGGCTTTTTGGAAAAAAGCTTTTTGGACGCTTGCTTTTTCTTTTTAGAGGCTGTGACCCAAACCAGCATCGGTGGGAAGACAGACTGTAGTCTTTCCAGCAAATAAGACTAAACTGAAGTCCATGAGTCACAGCGGAGCTCTTGGCAGCTGAAACCAGTATCGATTACAGTTAAGGACAGGGTGAGCGACTCCTTGATGGTCGAAGCTACAGCACTGTGACTATATCAGTTTTTCACCTTTTCCACACGCTATAATCTACAGATGTTTGATGTCCATCATCTGTGTTGGCTTTTTAAAAGATCAGTTTATACTCTTGATTGCCATCACTGTGCATTCATGTAGGTAATGTAGGCCAAAACGGTAACACTTTCTATGAATGTCATCTTTATTAGACTCTATAACTAAATTCATAATATATTATAATGCATTCATAAGGCATTATAGACATGGCTATAAATATTTATAAAAACACATAACCCACTATAGCCATGTTTATTAAGCATTATGATTGTGATCATAATACATTATAAGCTATGCTTATGATATACATGTTAAAATTTTTACATGTTTATATCTATCGTTAAAAATCTAGTCCCACAATGAAAGTCTGTCACTTTACTTAGAGCGCACAAAGACCTGTTATAATACATTATAATTGACTATAACTAATATTATATTCAAGACAAGTACAAGTCATGAGTGGTTACAAATATATTTATAGGATTACTGAGAGTGTGTTTATAAGTTGGAAGCTGTTTTAGTCATGATAGAAGTCTACAAGCAGGGACTGAGTTTCTTGGTATTGACGTATAACATTATAAAGACAGCTATTAATGCATTATAATCACAGTTTATGATGCATATTAAACATGGCTATGATGAATTATAGAGTTTTATAAACATGTATAGCCATGTTTATAATGCCTTATGAATGTATTATAATGTGTTATAAATATGTTTATAGAGTGTTATAGAGATAACATACATAGAAAGTGTTACCGCCAAAACATTAAGGGGCCATTCCACCAAATGGGTGCCATTTGCTTGTTATATCTCTTCCAAATAAAACTTTATCTTTTTTCAATTCTAAATTTAATAACACATATATTACACTATTCAAAACATGTACTGGTCAATCTCAGGCAGCTTTACTTCATTTTTTACAAGGTTTTTAAGCTGAAGGTGGTTTCAAAACTCGTGTAACATTTAAAAAGCATGTTTAAAAGCAAGTCCACTAATTCCTTAGATTTTCTCTCAAGAAAGTCTTTTTTTGAGAAATGATTGACTGCATATTCAAATAACTGATATTTATTTGAATATGTTTTTTTGGAGTTACAGGAATGAAAGTAACAGGAATATGTTTTTAGCATAGATTTAGCAAAAACATGAAAAATAGCTAAACGTGGCTATGCTATTAGCATGAGGGCACTGAGCACAGTCTAGTAATTTTCCCAAAATTTGTATTTTAAAAATAAACAAATAATATATGATATCTAATTAATTTAGGTAACAGGAATGAGCGCTGAGATTGACCTCCTCAGTCATCGTTACAATAAGATCAAATATACAGAAAAACAAATGAGAGAACTTAATTCTGGTCTTCCCATGGTCTTTAGAAGAACCAGCTGGTGTCACTTCCTGTTGTATATGTGACTTGTTCCAGAATGTTCCAGATGTTTTAGATGGAGTAATGTTTTATGGTAACAGGGATGAGTTAAAAAATGTGTATTTTAACTTAAATATTATGGATTTATCACAAACAATATATTTTTAAAGCATAGATTAAATTTGGAGTCACACAACATGCAAAAAAAATACATCTCTAAAGGATTTTAATAATTATATTTCATGGTAAAGTTTATAGTTAGAGAGTGGGGACAGGTAACAAATGCTATTTTTACAGTGTTATAAGTATTTTTCTTATTACATATATGTAAAAGACACTATGCTCAATAATAAAATGTAATTTAAAGTAATTTTGTGAGCAAATTTATACATTTTCCTGGGGACAGAAATGACACTCAATCGATGGGATGGCCCTATGATGATTATGATAATGATGTTGATAACGTTAAGGATGCCCTGAATATTCTTGGCTAAAAGCATTTTTTGATGTTCAGCTGAAAAAAAAAACAGTAGTTTTATAATTTCTAAGCAAGTTTGTTGAATAAACATTGTAGACAGACATTTACCTCCATACATCCTGCTCTTCTTCCAGCGGACGAAGACGCCGATCGCGATGACCAGCACCAAGGGCAGGAGCAGGAGCAGAGTGGTGATGACTGCTGGAGAAAGACCCTGAGATTTGGCCTTGTTCGCAATCGTCTCCTTCTCTTTTTCTTTGTCTTCCAGAGCTTTGGCCTGCTGTGCTGGGGTTGGCTGCTTCTCAGCAACCTCTGGGAGCTCTGGCACCGTGGCTTGGGGTGACTGAGCCAGCGGCTTGTGGATGGGCTTCAAATTGGCCTGGACGAACGTCTCTGTTTCTGAGAAGGAGCCATTAAACACATCATACTTTAGCTTCTTTCACATTCCAGGAGTTCCAGAAGAGAAGAATTGTTTAAAAACTTCTAACCGAGGTCTTTTTGTAATGGTTTTGTGTAATTCCCCACAGTGGAGAGCTGTTCTGCCCGCTCTCCATTGTGTGTGAGAAAGTTTCCACTGTGTCTGAAGCTATAGTCATTAATTAAACCTTAAAACACGAGTATTGTCCTTTCTTTATGAAATATGATCAGGGAATTATCAGATTAATGAGAACTGCAATTAATTAGGTAATACCAGCAGTGGACCAAAGAAACTTGCGAGAGCAGCCCTTCTAGTGAATGTCAGTCTATCATAGCCAATTACAGAGTAATAGGGCTCATTATTCTAGTACAGAAAAGTGCTGCTTAAACAAGGGGAGGCTATGTAAGTGTTAGCTTAGGCTCACATTATAATTAAGCAAATACCTGCTCTGTGACAAGGTAAACGTTAGTGCATGAGTTCATGTGTTTCTTCAGAAAGAGAGAAGGAGTGTGGCTGTGGGAGCTGCGGTATTCTGTCATTACTCAGCAGTATAGCTGCGTCATGTGACAATACTTTTATAGTATCATAAGAAAAATACTGAAGTAACTGGGGCTTCTCATGTACTGGAAGAGGCATGTGATAGCCTTAACCTTTCTAGTGTTGGGGACCATACATGTGACGGGGGGGGGGGGGCAATTACGAGTATGAGTAAATGAGCATGGTATCGAACAAATACCCGATACCAGTATCAGTATTCATGCATATTTAATCGTAAAAAAATATTTGATATACAGCTCTGAAAAAAAATTAAGAGACCACTTTAGTTTCTGAATCAGTTTATCTGATTTTGCTATTTATAGGTATATGTTTGAGTAAAATGAACATTGTTGTTTTATTCTATAAACTACAGACAACATTTCTCCCAAATTAAAAAAATATATATATTGTCATTAAGAAAGAAAATGAGAAATGGCTGAAATAACAAAACAGATGCAGAGCTTTCAGACCTCAAATAATGCAAAGAAAACAAGTTCATATTTATAAAGTTTTAAAAGTTCAGAAATCAATATTTGGTGGAATAGCCCTGTTTTATCAGTTTTCATGCATCTTGGCATGTTCTCCTCCACCAGTCTTACACACTGCTTTTGGATAACTTTATGCCTTTACTCCTGGTGCCAAAATTTAAGCAGTTCAGCTTGGTTTGATGGCTTGTGATCATCCATCTTCCTCTTGATTATATTCCAGAGGTTTACAACTTGGTAAAATCCAAGAAACTCATGTTTAAATGGTCTCTTATTTTTTTCCAGAGCTATTATATTTGTACCATATCGCCCGGCTCTACTTAGTAGGAAGCAGCTCTCTTTGTCATTTTCAGTACAAGCCTCTACAAACAGTGTACAGAGTCTGACACTCTGAAATGTCAACTGACACGCCAGCTTTTGTTTGTTCCTCCAGCCATGACTCGCAAAAGAGAGCACCAAAGCCAGTCAGTCGTGTTGGACTAAAGTGAAAACAAGTCCAAACTGTGTACCTTCAATTTCCTGCACCTCAATTCCTCCTTTCTTAACTGAACGATGTTCTGCTTCTGAAAAAAAAAAAAAAAAACAGAGAAAAAGACATTTATTTCTCTGCAAACCAGAATTACGTACATATGTGTATACATTCTGTTAATTAAAGCTAAGCTCTCTCCAATGAGGCTCTTATATAAGAGCTGAACCTGCGAAGGTCTGAAAACTCTGGAAGCTGCAGTGTTTTTCTCTTTGAATAGCCTTCAAACACACACAACGATGTGCCATGAGTCATCTCAAGGCTGCATTCAATAGCTTATGAATGTACCGTCATGTCCACAGCACACAGTTTCTTTATGAAAAATAAATTATTAAATAAAATGAAGGGAAAAAAAAGAAAGGGAAGGATGATTGATGCTGTGAGAAATGCCTCCGCTCTCAGCTGACTGCCTTAACTCTGAGTTCACTGACCTGAAGGACAGCAATACTGCAATACTGCGATGAGGCACATGGTCTGCCTAACATAGCCTATTTGTACATAGACGTGACGTATGGACAATATCCTACAAGTGATTAAAGAACACTTTATTTACATTTCGTTATAAAGAGAGTAAAAATTCTGTTTATTTGGATAATGGATATTATCCAAATATTGGATAATATTTGGAAAAAAATCTATTTGCTATGCATGAAAATGTATTTGGATATTAGTTTTAAGAACCTATCAATGCGGAAGAATTGTGTCTGTCAAAATATTGCAGGAAATATTGTATATCCTGAAAATATTGCTAAATATTGTAATAATATTTTTTAAGTCATCCAGCTCTATAGACATTTAACCTGAAAGTTCAGAGACACATTTTTGTAACACTGTACACATTTTATTCTATTAGTTTGCTATTTTATTACATTACTAGATTTCAGATTCGAACATCAGTTCTTTTTCTTCTTCTATTGTTTATGACATGTCGACAGCCTGCCTCAATGGCTGAACAATTTAGAAAAGTGATTTCAAACTGTAGAAAAGTCAGACCAAGTTCATCTGATCCAGACCAAGACCACTTCTTTTGGTCGGACCAAATGTTGGTACCATGGTTCACAGAACGTTTCACACATGTCTGAAGGTCCATGCATGATCAATATGACAGTGTGTTCACCAATAACAGAAATGTCTAATATAATTTTTTTTTCCCCACAATGAAAACAATATTTTTCCACCTAAAAAATTAGTTAAAAAGAAGATTAGTTGTAGTGGTTTTATTGAGGTCAAATAAAAATAGGGAAAACACGCGACCTGGTCCTCATCAGTTCAGATATCACAAACACTTCTGCCTTTGTTATTTTCAGAGAGAGCTGGAGACTAATCAAGCACTTTTAAACACTTAAATGTACTTAAATAAGCTTCATTAAAAATCACTGATTGCAAATTACGTTCTTAATGAATCTGCGTTGATTAGTAGGCAATTCATACACCGATAACATATCCAATTCACCTTCTTGTGTCTTTAACATCTTTTATAGTAAGAGCCTTATAGACACACGTCTTCATAATTTATTATCCCAATTTTACCCTCCTGCTTTTTTCAGTGGTCAGGACATGGTGGTGGTGTATTAATGAGTCTTGTGTTGATAGGAATGAATCAAATAAGGCAATGCTGCCTAAGTTTTAAAACACATTAGTCTACCAACATGATCTAGAAAATAGCATCCTGTGACTGATAATGAAGGGCTAGAGCCAAATCTTACCCAAATTTAAGATAAAAAGAACCTCTTGCATAAGATGAGTGAGTAGTACATAGATGCTTTCACACAAAAACCTAATATCTAAAAAATGGAAAATTTACAGGAGAATTAAAAATCATTCTTAACGGTCAGTGGACGGTCAACGTAAAAATATTTTATTCCGAGTCATTTTTGAGCATTTCTATTGGTCAATTAACTATGAGATTTTGAGAAAGTGGGAAAAAAATACAAATCTATAAGCTTATATTATTATATTATCTAAAAAATATCTTTACTTACTTTCAGATGGTACAAATTTTATAACCGAGTCTGAGGTGGCATCTCCGACGTAGACACTCCCATCCTTTGTGACGACAATGTCGTGAGGCATTTTGAACTTCTAAACAGAATAAAACAGAACAAAAAAGAGATTCCGAAAATTAGATTAAAAATGTATATTACACAAATCATGTTTTGTTCACTCTGCAGAATAAAACATGGATCCACAAAAATGTGGATTAAATCCATGTTTTTGCCGTTCACTCTTCAAATAATTGAGAGAACAATTATCTCAACCCAGTTATCTCAGCATGTCTCAAGTATTCTTTAATTAGAGTTCAGATTTCAATTCATTCATTTGCTCCTGGTGTATTTCCATTAAAATAAAATTCTAATTGAAAGTAGTAGTATATTCGAGTGTGGAAGGGAAAAACTAATAATAAAATAGCATTATTGTGCTTCTGCTACCATTTCTGCAAAGACAAATATGGTCTGGTATATTTCCCTGAGAGTTTTCCTGGCTTTGAGAGTTAGTCCTGGTTACCTGAGCTACTGTGGTGCTGCTAATGGCACTGAAACTAGAGCTACTGTGAACATGGAGATGCCAGAACTTAAGACATTGTCAAACCAAAGAAACATGGAATTACAACTGAAGGGAGCTGGCAACTATTCCACATGCTCAGTGCAATTACACATTCTCACCACAGGGGTCCCCAGAACTTACAGAACCTTACTTTAATCAAAGCACCGCACAAATACTTCATTCTCTACTGCACTCTCTCGAAGGCAAATGAGAAATAATTTGCCTCCATCTGCCCAATACTGTAGTATATTTACTCACAGCAACTTCAACAGGTATACACATCTAATCAAAGAGGATGGCAATGGACACTCAATTAGACACGATGCTATCACTCTGCTGTGACTGAAGGAGGAGTTAAAAAACTCAGCCTGATAGAGACAGAAGTGTCCAGAGGCAGCCAGCAGCGTGATTCAATTCCTCTAAGTGGTGTCAGAAGGGGACGGCACAGAATGAGTCTGCCTCAGGCACGATAATCAATCAAGAACAAAAGCTTTCAGACTAATCAATACATGTTTATGGGAAAAGTTGTACACAGTCATTTCTGAGAATATGCACACGCATCTATTTACATGTATACGGGATTGCTATCAAACTCTAAGTATAGCCTTGTTCAGTGTAATACACTGCCCTCTGAGTGATTCTGCATCATCAATACAGGCCAGTCATGACGCATTACCAAACACAGACCTTTCAAATCTAACTCTAACAAATCTAACTTTCAGCCTGTTGCAGCAGCAGAGCTGTGGGGGAGCAGTCAGACTTACATGTGTACAGTGAGACGTTTTCCAGCATATAAAATAATGTAACCAAGCGTGAGGCAACCATTACATTTCTGTGATGAAATACTGGATTACATTTTAAACTGTAGAACTTTATATAGATGTGTTCTACAGAAAGATTGTGGTATAGTCTGCCAGTATGATGATAAATAATAATATTAGCATTGTGATTATTAAGTATTAACACAATGTAGAACTGAAAAAATAGGAATATTGAAAAAAAATCTTACTAAGATAAAGTGAATTCCACTTCCAGAAAATTGGAATTCCAGGTTGTTTTAAAGGTGTTTTTAGCAGGTTGTTTTAAGGGTGTCTAAGTGGTTGATATGGCTATCTAGCTGGTTGTTTATTTTTCTTGTGTGTTGTTGGTATGATTTTCTAGGTGAGTAATATTGCTATGGGGTTAAAAGATGGTTGATATGGAGTTGTTAAGTGGTTGGTAGATGGTTATACTATGATTATACTATGGTTTATGTTGCTGGGTTGCAAATGGTTGCTGTGGTGTTTCCAAGTGTTTGCTAGATGGATGCTACAGTGTGAGAAGGTAACCGCTATGGTATTTTACGCAGTTGCCATGTTACTGCTTCATGGATGCTATTATCGCTGAGGTGGTTGCTATGGTACCCCATGTTAATGGTTGGATTACTGTCACCTTTGTAGCGTGCCAAAGCGCTTGCACCTTAACAATTCTATTGGGGGAAAACACACTATCAGAACATACAATCTGAAGTTTGACTGGTGTTGCTCTATATATATATATATATATATGTGTATATTTGCAGTATGCATGTATATTAAGATAATGTTTACGTAATGCTACACAAAAGACAGACTTTTTAATGTTTTCAATGCTCCTCCCACCTTTAGAAAAAAAGCTGTTCCAGCAGTTTGGAGTATAACAGCAAAAAAAATAGCATTACCAAAAGGTAATGAAAAAAACTAAAAGAGCTTTTTTAAAAAAAAACATGGGTGAATACTAACCCTAAACCATAGCAGTTACCCAGTGTTACACATATTATATTGCACCATATTGTGATTTTGCGCTACATTTTGCAGTATGTTAAGTCACATTGGCCAATCAGTATTTTGGAATAAAGATTGCGCAGCCCCAGATCCAGCGGTGTGTTTCACCGCTGTGTTAAAATAACAGTCACACAGGCCATGGCAGGCTATGCTACAACCATGTAATCACTTGTAATGCTGTTCCAGTCCAGCTAAGCTGGGTTTTACTGTGTTTGTTAAGAGAGCTTATCATACCAAGGCAGAAGAACACGACTAGATTATACCTTCACTGTACATATCATATCCACCCGAGTCAGTAAACAACAGCAGGCCAGGATGTTTCATGCTTTCATAAAAAAAAACATAAAGCAGAAGGAGAAATGCCCATTTCATGCTCAGGTTAATATGAGAAATGAGGCTCTTCTGTGTGAGGTGGATTGTGATTTTAGGGCTTGTGTTATATGAGTAGTTGATGTAAGGTGGTTTAATTATATAAATATAAAAAAAGAAGAGCGTGTATACAGTGGCTTTCACATTTTATCACCTTACAACCACAAACTTAAATGTATTTATAGAGATTTTAGTTGATAAACCAACACAAAGTAGAACATATTAATGACGTGGAATTAAAATGATAGATGGTTTTCACAATTTTAATCATATCAAAATCTAAAAAAAGTGTGACGTGCAAAAGTATTCACTCTGAAACCCCTAAATAAAATCCAGTGCAATCAATCAAAGTCCTAACTTAATTAGTTAACAGAGCGAATTCCAGTTGTGTGTAATTTAGTCTTAGTATGAATACAGCTGTTCTGTGAAGGCCTCAGTGATTTGCTAGAGAATACTAGTGAACAAACAGCATCATCAAGACCGAGGAACTCAACAGAGAGGTCAGAGGTGAAGTTATGGAGAAGTTTAAAGAAGGGACAGATTATAAAACACACCGTTGTCGTTATCCAATGAAAAACAAGTATCTCAATATTTGTTAATATTTTTAGTTTACTACATAATTTGAAGACACTAACTATTCCTTGTACTAAGTTAAATTTTCTTTAAAAAATGGACCAGTAGAAATTATACGTTATTATACGAAATTATATGTTTCATCTCTCTCCTGTAAAGTTTTGGAAATACCTGTTACTTGTTTTTCATTGGACAGCAATGATATCCTATAGACTCAATTGCAATTCTACAGTCATCAAAGGTTTTTGTTCTCTAAAAGGTTATATTTCTACATTTCTTCTTATTAAAGTGCATAAACTATAGTGCCAAAAGTATTAGCTCACCCATACACAACACTGACCACATGACCACAGGTGAATAAAACCATAAATATTAGCTAGACCCATTAAAGAATGTGTCTCAGCTCTCAGGAGCTCAGTAAATTCCAGTGTGGTACCATTAAAAGGATGCAGCACCTGTGCAACAAGTGCAGCAGTGAAATTTCCACACTATTAAATATTCCACAGCCAACTGTTATATTATAACACAGTGAAAACAACTGGGAGCTACAGCAATTCAGATGCTGAGGAGCACAGCGCTCAGAGGTCTCCAACTTTCTGCAGAGTCAGTCACTACAGACCCCCAAACTTCATGGAGCTTCAGATCAGCTCAAGAACAGTTGAATGCAGAAAGCTTAATTGAATGGGTTTCCATTGGCCGAGCAGCTCCATCCAAGCTTACATCACCAAACACAATGCAGGTAAGTGGATACTTTTGGCAATATAGTGTATCTTAACTCAATCAGATGTAATTTTTTTAAACTGTTGGTTTGGTTTGGTGCCAAAATTGGGACCCCTTCTCTTCTACTGGGACCCCTTCTCTTCTCCATATACACCACCTCTCTTGGTCAGGTTGTCTGCTCACACGGATTTTCCTACCATTGCTTTGCTGATGACACCCAGCTATACTTGTCGTTCTCACCTGAAGATAACTCAATCTCTGCACGGATATCGCAGTGTCTCTCTGACATATCCTCATGGATGAAGGAGCATCACCTTCAATTAAATCTCTCAAAGACTGAACTTCTGGTTATACCAGCAAAACCATCTTTTCAACACAACTTCTGTATAAGTATCGACTCTCTCTCTCTCTCACCGACAAAGGTTGCTAGGAACCTGGGTGTTCTGGTTGATGACCAACTCTCCTTCACGCACCATGTGGCCTCAGTTGCTCGGTCCTGCCGCTTTGCGCTCTATAACATCTGAAAAATTAGACCGTTCTTGACGCAACAGGCCACCCAACTCCTGGTGCAAGCGGTCGTCATCTCACGCCTCGACTACTGCAATGCCCTGCTAACTGGCCTCCCGGCCTGTGTAGTAAAACCACTCCAGATGATCCAGAACGCAGCAGCACGTCTGGTCTTCAACCAACCAAAACGGGCACATGTCACCCCGCTGCTCATTGAGCTCCATTGGCTACCAGTTGATGCTCGCATCAAATTCAAAGCTCTTACAATCGCCTACAAGGTGATGACAGAACAGGCTCCTTCCTACCTGCACTCGCTCCTGAAAGCTTACGCTACCTCCCGGCCGCTGCGCTCCTCCAATGAACGTCGCCTCGCTTTGCCAAACATTCACACAAAGCAATCCAGACTGTTCTCATACAGAGTTCCCCAATGGTGGAACAAACTACCTTCTACTACCAGATCAGGAGAATCTCTCGCTATCTTTAAGAAACTCCTGAAGACAGAGCTCTTCAAAGAGCACTTACTCTCTTAACACCTCTAACACACTAACTACTTCTAACCTCATCTCCTTCTTCCCCTCCTTCACTTATCTATCCTATTATTCCCCTTTGACCTCCTTTTATCCCTATCCAAAGATGTTTTACCTTTAAACTTATTTTACATTGTACTTGACTATTGTAAGTCGCTTTGGACAAAAGCGTCTGCCAAATGTAATGTAATGTAATGTAATGTAAAAAAAAGAAAGTATGATAAATCAAAGGCATACATCAGATACGTCTGTAGTGTGTGTATGTGCACAGCACGTATCCGCACCTGTGTGTCAGGGGCAAATGTGTCCAGGATCTCCTTGGTTGAATAATTGAGCACGAAGCCTCGGAGTGGAGCAGATTGACCGTATGGAGATTCTCCGTTGACTACATATATCAGCCCACCTGAAACAGAGCATTAGCATGAGAGACGCGTCGCCCCAGAAACAGTTTCCCATAAATATTGATACAGTCTCTGCATTAATCATCAAAGGAGCTGTCAAAAGGGTTCTCATTTTAACCAGCGACTCCTTTAGACAAGAAGACCAGTGAATAGGAACTGATGCAGGGGTGAGCACTGACAGATCAGCCAGAGCTAAAGATAGATAGCTTTGTGCTTGCTGTATATATACATATATACACCAGTCAAAAGTTAAGACACACCTTCTCATTCAATGTTTTTGTTTTATTCCTATACTGTAAATGAATACTGACTATAAAGGAACACATTCATCATCAGGAATAGGCTTGTAACTCTGATGAACTTATCCTGTACAACAGAAGAAACTGTGGCTCATCCTTTAGTGGGGCGGTTCTGATGAGAGCCAGTTTCATCATAACACTGAATAACAGCCCTGGAAAAATTTAAGAGACCACCTCAGTTTCTGAATCAGTTTCTGTGATTTTGCTATTTATAGATATATGTTTGAGTAAAATGAATTTTTTTGTTTTATTCTATAAACTACAGACAACATTTCTCCAAATAATTCAAAATGAAAGTATTGTCATTTAGAGCATTTATTTGCAGAAAATGAGAAATGGCTGCAATAAAAAAGATTCAGAGCTTTCAGACCGCAAACAATGAAAAGAAAACAAGTTCATATTCATAAAGTTTTAAGAGTTTAGAAATCAATATTTGGTGAAATAACCCTGTTTATTATTCACAGTTTTCATGCATCTTGGCATGTTCTCCTCCACCAGTCTTACACACTGCTTTTGGATAACTTTGTGCCACTCCTGGTGCACAAATTCAAGCAGTTCAGCTTGGTTTGATGGCTTGTGATCATCCATCTTTCTCTTGGTTATATTTTGGAGGTTTCATCATTTTTTGGTGGTCTCTTATTTTTTTTCCAGAGCTGTATATATACTGTAGAGATCTGGATGGCTTTTATGCTCACCTTGTACAGGTGCGTATGAAACAGCGTACACCTCTCCTCCAAACTCGTCTCTCTTTATCTCCTTCACGAACTCGCCGGTGTCGGCCATGAAACACTGTACACGGCCGTTCTCTCGGTCAGCCACCAGCAGCTCCCGCTTGTCCGGCACAAAGGCCAGGCTATGGGGGATCTGGAAGGGAACTCGACGTCGCCGGTCCAATGAGCCTGCGGCCACACAAAACAAATACAAATAAACAGAAACCTAGTGCAAAGTAGCACAATTTCCAATTTTGAAAAAAGGATTTCTCGTGAGCTGGTTTAAAGAACAAAGCTTGGTTCCAGAATATTCCAGCATACCTATTTAAGCACAAAATTAAGCATTGTTTTTTTTTTTTTTTTTTTTAATTTTTCCCATTTTCTCCCCAATTTAGCACAGCCAATTACCCAACCCACTCATTAGGACTCCCCCTATCACTCGTAATGCCCCAACACCAGGTGGGTGAAGACCAGCACACGCCTCCTCCGATACATGTGAAGTTAAGTTTCTGCCTGAACAACTATTAGTACTATTATTTGTATTTGATTTAATATTATTGTTTTTCTGAGTAAATAGCTTAAGATCTATGGTTTGTTGTCATGCGTCACATGTCCAGAAAGCCTGGTTTCATGGTGTGGGGTTAAATTTCTCAGCTGTTCCAATCAGACAATGTTTGTTCACATGCTGCAGCCATTTTAAGGAAAGCAGTATCGCCAGACCTATCTATTCCCGATTGACCATAAGTGGTGTGTTCCTAATGGATGTGCTAGCAGTACTTTACCTCTATCGCAAAATCTGCACAAACTGTATAAGTATATTCAGGCTGCAAGGGATGGATTATCCCAGGATACCATTAGGAACCTCTACAATCCATGCTGAGACTGGTTAGAGACCAGTGTACTAATGCATGTCAAATATTGCCCATATTAGGCTAATTGTTTAATCATTTATTGTCACTGGTAACCATAGCATTGTAATCTGACACTTACTTTAAGGTGAAGCTATTTTTTGTGATAAAGTAAAGCTAAATGGTGATACACAATATTTATCTTAATATTTTTTCATCCCATAAGGTAATTACAAAAAGACACTTCTGAGACAGATTTAACACAGGCACTTTTATTATTCAGTGCCATTTCCTGTATATTAGAGTAGCCTAGTATTTCTAGCTGAATGTCCTTAAGGGTGCAGCTATTTTTTTTGATGATGAAGAGTGTATAAATCACTAATGTTATATTAAAACATTTCAGTATTCACATTATTTTCATATAGTCAAACATATAAGGTTAATTTTCTGAACTAATTAATGGACTTCATAACCCTAAACCTGTAACTAGGACAGTGACTTGCATAGGAAGGTTCTAGAGTTGCACTGTTCTATGTCATCTTACACGTACACACTGTGCTGCATTGTCTGCTGTTCTCTTTTTATTTCAGCCCTTTGCTGAGTCATTTAGGATATCATCTACAGTGTCCAGGGGTGTGTACCTGCTCCCCAGTCAGAGAGATATTTGCCCTCCGGTGAGAATTTGAGGATTCTTGTGTTGCAGTAGCCGTCAGACACGAAGATGTTTCCAGTTTCTGGGTCTACAGCTACATCGGTCGGCTTGCAGAAATGGCTCTTGTCGCTGCCGGGTTTAAAAGCTTCTCCCAGAACCAGCAGAGGCTTCTCCGTTCCGTCCTTGCTCAGTTTAAACACCTACATGAGTGGAAAAGTACAACAACAGATGGCTTAATGACTACAGTCACTTTGTAAAGCTATGCTGCTGTATATACAGAAAGAAACTGAGCCAAAATGAATCACTTTTTTCATACGAGCTCAATTAATTTCCAGCTGAGCATATTTAGCACAGCGAAAACCACTGCTTAACGCTTCAGAGATCAGGCTGAGAGAAAAAATGAATTACTGGAAAATATAAAAACCTTCACAGCTGACATTAAAGCAATCTGCCTTACCTGATGAAGAGCAACATCCGTCACCCAGTAATTATTATCCTTATCTGTGGTAATGCCATGCGGCAGATAAAACCTGTCCAAATCAGAAAAAGACACTCAGAAATGTTCCCAAATGCAAAATTACTTACAAAAGTACTGACTAAAAAGACATCAGAGCTGTGCATTGGCAAGAGCTTAGAGGTATATAATCACAATATATTGTTACTTTAAGGAAGGCACAACACTATGATCATTTAAATACATTTTATCATCTGATCGTATGAATACAAGCCAATATCATGTTTATAAAATATCCCATATCTAGTGGGTGGGGTCTCAACACAATACAAAATGAACCACTGTCTGACTCCAATCTTTACATTCAAGTAAATTATTAAAAATCGTTGCAAAAAATAAACATCAAAGTCTTCTTACACCCCTTTAATCTGTGCAATAAACTAGTTCTCTGAGTTGATGAGCCAAACACTGAGACTTACATATTTTTCCCTGAGGCCTTGAGCACATTGCCTTTGCTTGGATCCACAACCAAGATGGTGGACTGCTGAATGGGGCCGAGGGACCTCTGCTGGTATACCGCTTTGTTGTCAAATGAGCTGCAAAAAAAAGTAAACCATTATCAATCAATCAGTCAATCAATCAATCAATCAATCTTTTTTTTATTTGGGAAAAAAATACATCCAAACTAAACCCCACATTATGCATAAACTTAGCATAAATACAAAATAAATAGACATTACAATTAGCAATAAAATGTATCATGTATTAACACAAAACATACTGTATTTGAAATTTAAAAGTGGTTGTTAAGAAAGAATAACTATTGTAAAAGTATGGTCTGTCAAAACCAAGCTGAACTGCTTGAATTTTTGCACCAGGAGTGGCATAAAGTTATCCAAAAGCAGTGTGTAAGACTGGTGGAGGAGAACATGCCAAGATGCATGAAAACTGTGATTAAAAACCAAGGTTATTTAAGCAGTTCAGATTGGTTTGATGGCTTGTGATCATCCATCTCCCTCTTGATTATATTCCAGAGGTTTTCAGTTTAGTAAAATTAAAGAAACTAATCATTTTTAAGTGGTCTTTTTTTTCAGAGCTGTATAATTTATTCTTTTCTTATTTTTTTAATACATATTTCTAATTTAAATGAGTGTGTGTATATGTGTGTGGTCAACTATTACACATGTCTCAGCCAAATGCTTATACCAAGCTTATACCAAAGAGAAATGTTGTTTGTTCACTGAAATAATCGCTCACTAAAAGCTAATTGACATATTTGTGATTTTGATATGAAGTCCTATCGATTTATACAGTTTCACTGCACACAGAACAATAAGTGATAAAGAATAAAGATAATGTGCAGCAGTGCAGCTCAAGAAACAGGTGGAGAGATAGAGAAAGAAAGAGAGAGAGAGAGAGAGAGAGAGGAAGACTGGATGAGGAGGATGAGTATAAAAAAACAGAATAATGGAGAATATCAAGAAAATCTGTGACAGTCAAGAGAGCCTACAGGAATACAGTAATAACCACCCCATTTATTTCCTCATGCATATACAGTAAGCACTTGATCCATCACACTCTTTAACTGCAGCCTCCCTGAGGACCTCTCAATGTAACCAGTTATGCATAACAAATATCCCAGCCCGGTAACCAGCGCGGCGAGGACCGGCCACTAAATCACTCCTTTATCTAATCACTTTGCATAGAGAACTAAACTAAAGCTCCATTCTGTAATTCTGCAGGGAATGCTCCATCCCGGCTCTTTCCCAATGATGAATTTCTGCCCAACTCTGCAACACGATCGAGAGTGGTTGGGGGCAGAGGATGAATGGATTTAAGAGGGTTGCCTCTCTTCACCTCGAGACCCAACTCATTAATCCTGCTCTCCCCACTCCTCTCACTCTTTTACAATCTTTTCCTCTCGCTGGCTTCAGCAGAAGCGCAGCACGGCCGACCCTGGAGCACGGAGGCTGGGGCGGCTTCACCTCTGCACGTCTGCCGTCGGGACTGGCCTTTATCCAGGGGATAAAAATCACAATGCTGCAGCAGCTCTGTGGAAATGGGCCGTGGCAGATGAGTGGAGCAGAGAGCAGGCCGGGCTAATTCATGTTCTTTCTGAATTTACTACACCAGCAGCTGTGGTCAACACACTTCCTCTGTTGGTGTAGGGCACGCAGGGCCTGAAGGAGCATGTACAGTAGAATACTGCAAAGCATGGCGAATAAAAGAGGCTTATGATAGGATACGCGCTTAATCTTCTGGCCAGAATTTAAATCTTTATTTGTAATACTGTGGTTACAGCACCAAAAACATTAAGCTTATTGGAGGAGTAAATTTCATTCTTGGGCTGATATTAAAGCAGCAGTGCATAAGGGTTTTCTTTGAAAGTAGTAGTATTCCTGACTTTACCTGCACTAAGACACTTCATCACTTTTTTTTATGTAACTGATATTCATTTATAATCATCCACGCTGCTATAGCAATCTTGCACTTTGGACTTCATGTTGCTGCTACTTCCCTACTCCTTTTTAATCTATTTTATTATTATTTTAATTTTACTCTATTTTATTTATATTATTATTATTTATATCTATTTTAACAATTGCTCTGTAGGTGTAACTGGACAGTGGGAATACAATTTCGTTCCACCTCATGTACCACATGTGATGCGAATTGACAATAAAATCTCTTTGAATCCTTGATAGAAAAATTAAAAAAATGGTTTCAGCCTCTGGCGTGACCATCCCAGCTGCATCTAATATATTAATTAAAATATATTGAATATAATTGCTCCCTACAGTCAAACAAAATTAACAAAACAATATACTCCAAAACACTTGTTCTGTGCAATTACACATTCTCCAAAAATGAACCTTTACCTTGCAATCTTTCTGAAGTTTAACGGTGCGCCGGCTCTCCAAACAAGTAATGACTTTCTCATGGAACACGGAAGCCCGAACTCAATAAGAAGCAATAGTTTAGCTGCTTAAATCCTTTTACTCAACGCCCTTTACACTCAGGACGGCATGAGCCGAAACACATCCACCTTGGAATAAAAGGATTTAAGCAGTTAAAGTCTTGCTTCTATTGAGTGCAGTCTTCCGCACCAATGAGCAATTACACAGTCTCACCAGAGAGGTCTCCAAATCCCCAAATCTTACAGATTGTAGCTTTAAAGCAATACAAATGTATTGTATCAGAGGAAGCCCAGCAATAAAGCAACATCATACAGACTCATACATAATGCTAAACATTACACTGGCATGCCAAAAGTCATGGGACTAATCTCAGTATCATGTATGACCCCCTCTAGTTTGGTAAAGTACAGCAGCTCAGCCTGGCATTTGGACACAACAAAGTGGACAGAAGACATCTGGAGGGATGTGAGTCATGCGGCCTGGACTGCCACCTACTGATAGCTGGTATTTGTAGGTGCAAGACCTTAGGAGTCATTGGACCTCTCCACCACATCCCATAATTGCTCGACATGTCGGACGAACATGCAAGTTCCCAGCTCTAAAGTGGCCCTACGGTCTAACTGCTGCTCATCAAATGTAAGTTGATCAAAGTTTAATCAAGTTTAGATCCCAGCAACAGCGCCATGTTTCATTGTCACAAGCCTCAAAATAAAACAGTAAGATCTTGTGATGGGTAATTCTATTTTTTACAGGTGGATAATAAGTACATAAACTGAAGGGAAACATCTTTTTTGAGGCTCAACTCAATATGCACTGTTGACCAAACTGTGATGTGGAACTTTTGACCAAACTAAGTAGAGTTATCCCAAAAAAAAAACACTTTATAACCACTTACTTAATAGACTTTAAAATGCTTCATAATCAGTTTATTTATGCATTTTTACAGCCTAGCAATAGTTATTCTGTGTTGTTGAAATATACATTGGTTGGACAATAGTATATGTGCTAAAAGTGGGATTAAATTCAGTCCTTTAAAGTGGGTTCTAGCTTCTGAAATTCTGTGGCCTTTCAGTAACAATCAGGTGGAGCTGCCAAACCTCCACCCTGTTTTTGTGTCAGGTATTGTCTGCTATTATGGGATTTAATGTTGCACTGGGTTACTCAATTACTCAAGTTTCCATGAAGCAACATCTTTGTCTAGTGACTACACATATTACATATTAATAACATAGATAACATAGATGGGCAGTGGTGTTCTGAACACACATTGTCCTTAAAATAGTCCTTAGTATAGATGCATGCTGCCACAAACATGCCACGGCTCCATAAAGACATGCTTTGTTATCATTAAGTATCATCTCAGCCCACTCTATCAAGACATTGATCCCCTTACATAAACCGCAAGTGTTCTCTTTCAATCCCCTCAAAGACAGAAAGATATGAAGCTGCGCTCGATATAGACACGCCCAGTCAAATAATGGGAAGATTATGAGTGACTATCAGCCTCCATTCATCACTGGCTCTAGAAGCAGCGGCTCTGTTTATCATAATGCCGAGGCTTCCCGCTGGAGCTTTGTGGATTAGCAGGCCAGACGTGACTAGAGCTGGCTTCGGCCTAATGACACCTCAGTCACGGCTGCAGGCACCGAGCAACCGTAATGACTTCAGAACCTGAGACTGTGCTTCATCTCTGACTAACGGAAATAGACTTTTAGGCCAACAGACTCTCAAACAACACACTCACAAACACACAGCAAGCTGTAATGAATTAGTCTCAGCTGGTTTAGTATGGAAAAAAAATAATGCTGCTGAAATGAAATTCAATTTGGTGGAAAATGTAAGACACAAGACCTATTTCAAAGATGACTGTGCTCATTTTTTCCTGCTGGATGTTTAAAAATGACGCATGTATGAATGCTTGCTATATGAAGAATAAGGCAACAACAAATGAGAGGTATTAACATCTTGTTTTTAAGTCTAAATTCAATATTTCTAAATGATTTATTAATTACAACCTATTTTTATACATAATCAGAGATCTTTAATGTGAAGATCACTAATAATTGTACAATTAAAAATGCACAATAAATCCATTGAAAAGGCCCTGCAGTTACTGAATGTTACATTATTAATGGGTGATTGATGGGTGATTGATGAGTCAAGGAATCGGTATTAAGAACTACAGACAAAAGTCCTATCCGCACAGGAATAGTTTCTCAGGGTGACGTCTGTAAACAATATTTTACACTTATACTAAAAAACAGCAGGACCAGTGAGTTTTTTTTGGCTTTCTCAGTCACATGACATCACGTTCAGTAGCTCCTCCATTCCACTCGCTGTTGTGTTTTTGTGGATCTCTGTGAAAAATGCATGCCCCATGTGTAATTACAGTTCATGGTAGTGGACAAATAGTTATTTTATTAAACGCAAGCTGACTAAACTCAGAGATGTGTGTCCAGACGAGAATAAAATTACTGGAGGACCACTGAGTTCAGCGAAAAACAGTAGGTAATTCACTCTGTAATTTTCACGTACATGGTCATTCCGGACGAGAATAAAATCACACATGACCCCCATAAAAGAGAAAATTACATCAGGACCTCCTAAAAAACTAATCCTGTCCAGATAGGGCTGAAGCTGCTTTAGTTCTTCTTCATTTTGCTTCCACGTGACAGATATGGAAAAGGTGGAAAAAGACGTGACTACACGTGCAGTAGTATGATTTTAAGTGAGCACTACATAAACCCATACAGTGAGAACAGTACTAACTGAAATAAAAAAAATTCTAAATAACTGACATGACCAATATTCTCCAGCCTTCTTTCTAGACAGTTGGTTTGATTGCTTTATTCCAGTTTTTTTTAAGTCACTAATACGGTTATGATTATAATTAATTAGAAACTAATAAGAATCAAATTGAATTAGTGACTACACAAATATTATATCTACACATAATATTTTGGTTGCCACAACCTCTACAAAATACTCGAATATGTCAGTTATGGCTCTAAGAAAGCTCTAAAATACACCTGACATTAAAACCCAACCCAGCTGTTTTGGGGCGAGTTGCAAAGTTGAGAAAAGGAAAAGCAGTTAACAAGAGCACAGCTCCTGTAGAACTCCTTTAAGACGGTTAGAGAACCATTTCAGGTTCTACCTTGTGAAGCTGACAGAAAACAGAAAATAATTCCAAGAGTGGGCAAAGCTGGCATCAAAGCAAACGGTAGAATCTAAAGTATAAAATATATTTTGGCTTGTTTAACACTTTTTTTTACTTCATAATTGAATATACGTTCCTTCATAGTTAATAAAGAAAAAAAGAGAATGAGTGTGTTCACCCCTTTGACTGGTACTGTATATAATAGATTTGACTGGCGAATTTATATTTGTGAAATCATATCCCCATCCCCATATTTCCATATACTGTATGACCTAGAATATAAGATCACAGCCTTGATGCTAACATCTGCATTACTCCACATTTAACAACATCAGCATATTTTGTTTATTATTTAATTAGTGAAAGGTGAAATGTAACAAGGCTTCTATTACAGACTAAGATCTGGATTTATTCTATAGCAGAATAAAAAAAAACTCTGTTATAACCCTCAGTACATTTTCCGCAATAAAATTTACATTCACGATTAAAACTGCGCTTGTTGTCGCCAGTAGATTCAATTATAGCGCCTCCCCAGGTAAAGCTAATGGAGCTTGAAGAGTGCTTAAGTGTTGGGAGCGGTTCAGTACGTACTTCATTTCCCATCTGTGGTCTCCTCTGTGGAAGATGACTAGGTTATCATCAGAGTCCACAGCCAGACCGGACACCTGGCCCAGCTGCAGCTCAACCTCGGGCCAGTCAGCCAGCTCCTCCAGATGGGTTCCTACACACACACACACACACACACACAGAGAAACAAATGAGCCAACAACCTTAGGGTAAACACCGTCACAGGTTCTGGATCAGAATAAAGAAAAAGAGGATGGCATATGGAGGCGTAATCACTCACAATGGCGTAAAACGCAACAGAAGAGAAAAGCTGCCGACAGATTCAAACACAAAGCTGTGCTGTTTGGACTCGGGCTTCGTTTAACACTGTAATGCTATCCGCCAATCTGCTGACTTGGGCCTGAAACACAGCGTCTGACATCGAAGCGATAAATGCGTGTGCTCTTCTGTCGCTCCCTGGATGTAAGGGTTTGCTAGACAACAGCATTTGTGTGTGATTATTTTGGTGTGTGCTTATCTTTGTGAGGACCTAATGTCCTTATAAGTATAGTAGTATTTCATTATTATTGCCTTTGACAATTTTGTATGCATTTTTTTGTTTTTACAAAAATTGTTCCTTGAATTATAAAACCTTAAAAAGAGAGAATTATTTACTGTTGGTCACTGAGGTTAAGGTTTGGGTTGGGTTAAATGTAATATTAATTAGCTACAGTTATTTTATATAGTATGTGAACATACAGTCCCCACAAGAACAGCAAAACCGAATGTGTGTGTACATGTGTGTACCAGCGGCTGGCAGGCCCTCATCAGAGCCAGCACATGCCTGAGAGAGCAGTGGAGAAGTATGAGGCATCAAATTCAAATGAACGCAGAAGCGAGGCTAATGGAAGCGCGCGCGTGTGTGTAAACACCTTTATGAGGCCCTGGCACAGTCACACTCAGGGTCTACTGGGGGATTAGCTGCTAATGTGGCTTTTTTCCGCTCCTATACACTGCTGAGTGCTAGGGGCTTAGCGCTGGTGATCTATAATGGTAAATTGTGACAGTTTAAGTAGTGGAGGTCAAATCTTCATTCTTCTACTGAATCCAAGGGTTTAAAAGTCTAACAGGATAAACGGGAGAATGTTTAGAGGTGCAGAAAAGTGAATAAAATGAAGATATTTTAGTGTAGTTGCACAGCATCGCTTAAAAGTGAAATACAAATGTCTGTCTAATACTGATCTTTCTATTTCGCCCAGTTTTTCTCAACAGTTCAGTTATTTCAATCAATTTCCACCCACTAGTTGGGCCTACCATACAAGGTCACTATGAAGTTTAGTATCCAGTATGAATTATTCAGTAACCACTGTGATTTTGCATTTCTACAAAGAATTATTTAGTTTTAATAAAATTTATTCATGCGAATGCAAATTAATCAGTAAGCGCAATGAATCAATTCATGCTACAAATGATTTAATAACCAGTATGAAATATTCAAAATTTAATGTTAATTATTTAGTATCCACTACTAACTATTCAGTTACCACAAATAATACTACATATTATAGTATCTAGTATGAATTATTCTGTAACCACTATAAATTCCAGAACCTGTTGCATTATGCATTATGAATAATTCCGTAATTAGTATAAATTTGATAAATTCGTGATGGATTTGAACCTACTATGAATAATTCATAATCCAGTATGACTCACCAGTATGATTTATTGTATTCAGTAACAACTCTAAATTATTCAGTAACCACTACGAATTCCACCTACCTAAGCGCTATGAATTTCAGTATTATATTCATAAACCACTATGAATTATTGAGTTACTGTTATTAAACTACTGTATCCAAGGTCATTATTTATTTTAGTATTGAGTATGAATTATTTAGTGTGTACTACAAATAAATTAGTTACCACGAATAATGCATATTTTAGTATATACTATAAATGATTCTGCTAATATGCATCTTTCAGTATCTAGTATGAATAATTCTGTAATTTGTATTAATTTTATAAATTTGTGATGAATTTGCACCTACTACGAATAATTCAGTATCAGTTATGAATTATTCAGTCCCTGCTCGGAATCAATGACTCAACAGTACTGAATTACTGTATTCAGTAACAATTTTGAATTATTCAGTAACCACTATGAATTTGTACCTACCTAAGCTCTATAAAGTTCAGTATCATATTCATTAACCACTATGAATTATTCAGTTACTCTTATGAAACTGATGTAACCAACATCACTGCTGAGGAGCTATTCATGTTCAGTTCAGCACATTTGGAGGAGAACACTAACTATCCAGTTCCTTCACATATTTTTACTTCAGACCTCCACACAGGCTAGCATTGATCTAAAAGATGGGGAGATGGACGGCCATTCTACCCACCCAGAGAGGGTGAGGCCTACAAACTAATATAGGTTTTACCATTTTTTTTAGATATTTAAGTACAAATGTAGGTACATATCAAATGATACTGATTAAACTTAAACTGTGAAACAACAACAATCCAACAAATACATTTATATACAAACGGTTCTATAAATGAAGCCATAGAAAAACTGTTTTTGGATATCTTCCATAAAGAAACATTTTTGTGAAAGACAGATGTGTAAAGAACTTATTTAATGTTTCAAGTAGTGGACATTAGGGGTGGGCGATATGACTCTAAAATAATATCACGATATTTCAGGGTATTTTTGTGATAACAATATATTTGGCGATATAGGAAAACAGAAAAATAATTAATTAATTTCAGGAATATAGTATAATAGTATAACAGAATAATCATAACGTGGCAAAAAATAATATAGCATAAAATAATATAATGCAGCAAAAAATATTGCAGAATATTTAGTGCATGCATATAAACTGCAAACTAAAACAATTATACAATAAATAAACCTAAAGCTTCACAGTAAATAATAGACTACTTTTACGACAGAATATCTCTATTATCACGATATGGATTTTTAATATCACGATATTTCTTTATAACGATATATTGTATACGATATAATATTGCCCACCCCTAGTGGACATAAAGGTTCTATACCAACTGCTAAAGCATACTCAACAAAAATGGATCTTAATGGAACTGAAAATGATTATTCTATGGTATCACTCTAAGAGAGTACTATACCTATAACAAACCATATGACAGGATACAGAGCAGTAAAAACTCCAATAAACAGAGACAAAACCTTCATACTCATTTTATGATGAAGTAAAATGCAGCATCTCTGCCACCAGCCACGTATTACAAAACTGATTATATAAATATAGTCTTTCACTCTCACAGCCCAGTGATTCTACCTCTGCTGTATGCGATAGGACTTCAGATGAGATATAGCCCACGCCCCCGTGATGAAATAGTTTCAGTTCGGGAGGCAGGCAATACGTAGAGACAGCGCTGGCCTGCACTGTGGAGAAATGCCTTCAGAGTACCATGAATCACATGCATTAGTAATGGAGCATGAAATCACTGTGAGCAACAAACAATAAGCATGCCTATTCCAAAGCACCGGCATCATGATTAATGGATGCAATCTCCTCACAACCACAACACACACTGCCAGAAATGAGGGAGCTCATCAGAAAAGCACTGATGGACCTGATGAGCTCTGATTGTATTAAAAACAACAAAAAAAAAAAGAATTTTTAACTGGTTAACTGGTCAACTGGCTGGCCAACAGTCTCAGTGTCTAAACTTCTAGATTCCTATTTGTACAACTAACCCTTGCTTTCGTATAGTTGAAATCTTGCCCCTAAAAAATGTGACAACCCTTCCAGAACCTGATACGTGGTCAATACAAATAAATAAATAAAATATAACACAACTTTATTACCAGCCTAGCGATGTTCAGCAACCTCGCAACTGGACTATTGTTAAATTAAGGGTATCATATCTTTTCAAAAAGAGGTTGGGAGTGATGCGAAAACTATAAATCATTGTCCACCCCTGTACCGTCGCTTGGTGGTTAGTACATTTGCCTTTCAACACTGGAGTCTTGGGTTCAAGTCCCTGTCTGAGTGAAGTTACGATGCTTTTCTTGTGTCAATGTGAATTTCTTCTGGGCACAATGTTTTTTTCCCACAGCCCAAAGAACACGGAGCTCAGGTAAATTGTATAATTGCTCAATGAAGTCTTTCAGGTGGAAGGTTGTTTCCGGTAAAGAGTATGCTGTGTGTAATTGGCTGCTGTTTCTTAAGTGTGGTTGTATTGAATGTTGATTGTAAAGTGTCCTAGGATTCCTTGAAAGGGGCTATCTATAAGTGTATCATCATCATCATCATCATCATAACCTGTTAGTTCTTTAGTGATAAGGAACTGAAGTTTCTGAAGCAATTCATTAGCTTCCTGTTTTTTTTGTTATTGTTCTGTTTTTTCTGTATCTCATATGCAACAGCCTTGGTCACTGCTGTTGCCTCATTTAAAGTGGAACGGAAATTTAGACGCACTACTAGTGATTTCTAAAGTTTTTCTATATGAGAAAGGGCCAAATCCATTAAAATGTTATCACATTTATGTAATGCAATGGTTATTGTATTTTTCACAAAGAAAATACTACATTTAAATGTAGGGCATTTTACCGCTTCCATCTCTAATTCTTCAGTAATAGGAATCTTAAGTTAAGTTCAATATTTGCTGGATTCTGGACACATTTTTAACATTCCATTTTAAATGCAGAAGTCTCAATCACTGCTGTTGTATCATTTAAGGTGGAACAGGAATTTAGCTAGCTGGCTATCAACTAAGACGTACTACTGGTGATTTCTAAGGCTTGTTATGAAGAAAAGAGCGAACTATATTAAAACTACTTTAAACCAAGACAAAGCAAGGGTTATAGTAATTTTGTAACAAAGAAAATACTACATTTGTGGGGTTTTTTTGGTTGCTTGTGCTGCCATTTTGCCAGTCCCATTGCTGCTCTCTTTGTAGCTGTGCTGTTTGGTTTGTAAGCGTTGCATTGTTGCTAGGTTACTTGTATGAGGCGGAGTAATACATGGAGAGCTTTTTTTTTACAGTGCATTACCGGCTGATAATGTCACTCATAAAACGCCTCTCAGCCAATCACATTGTAGGGTCGGAGCTAACTGTGGAATAATACTTTATAATCGAGATAACCCTTCTCCTAGGCGTAAATGTGCAAAACATACGGGTAGGTATAACTGATAATTGCAAGGATTGAAATGGGATTGGGCTGTCGCTGTAGCATTACATCTGCACCATTGAAGGCTTTATTGATTCTGGTAGCCTAAAGAGCCACAGTCTCTGCAATAGAAGAGAGCAGTTTAAAAGCTAAAAGTGAATGCAGGGCTCTTACAGATGAAGATACATTAAATATGTATGACTCAGATGATACATGGCCTCAGCGGAAGGGCAGGAGCTTTTTAAAGCAGTTTTTTATGCGCAGAGATGAATGTCTTACATCCACACTGGTGTACGATTTTCCTCTGGGTCAATAACTGAGAGATACTCACATAGACCTACGCTAGACCACGACATACCAAACATACACCAGGCTAACCTACAGCTCTTTCTCTACTGCATACACTCTCGCCATACTGCCATCCACCCATAGCACAGCACTACAACTGCAACAGCCTCGCACCAACACAACCCTGCCAGACCAGCCTTCATGAATTATTCCCTGCAAGATGTGAACAGGAAGTGCAATTAAACCGACTGGAACGGGAGTGAACCCAACAGCCTTCTTCACACCACCTCACACCAGCTAAACGCACGTCATCTCCTTCCTTTCCGCCCTCCCGGACTTTTAATTAGATCTCGGGGGCTGATCAATAGCGTCATGACAGCGATCCAATAGACACGCATTGATGTTGCATGAAATTTGCCGTGTCTCGGAGGCCCCGGACTCCAGCAGTCACAAACCGTACCAGCAGGCAATTCATGCAAAACAAAAGAGGCAATTCAGTTGCTATTGAATGCAGCACATCGATGAAAACTGTGAAACTGCTCTGCTCGGGTACAACACTCGGCAACATCTACCACAGCAAACACACTGCAACACGCTGAGCTAAACTGTACATTTCCAGACTTAAAAATACAGACAAGCCAGAAAGAAAAAAAAACAAGAAAAAAACAAATAAAGCATAACTCTAAGTCCACCGTGTACATTCTAACACAATAAGAAGAGAGGATACACATTCTGTTACACTCTTTGAAATAAAGGTAATACAGGTTCTCTTTTAGTTACATATGGAACCATGACTGCAATAGAGATGACTGGAGAGCCTTTTTAAGCTATTAAACCCTAGAATTTAAACTTTACCCAAGAATATTTATATTAGACTTAATGTTGTAGCTACTTTTAATTATTACGTATCTACTATGAACTATTACAGATTATTTGGTACCTACTATTAATTATTCAGGATCCACTATGAATAATTCAGTATCTCCTATGAATTATTCAGTATCTTTTTAAAATATCATTTTATCTAAATTTTAGAATCTACAATGAATTATTCAATACGTACTATGAATTAGTCAGCATCCACTATGAATTACTCTGTATCAATTATTACTTATTCAGTATCTACTATGAATTATTCAGTATCTATTCAAAATGTTCATTATTTACTCTAGTTTAGTATCTATTACGAATTATTCAGTATTCAGTATTTACTCAAATTTTCAATTGCTAATATAAATTATTCAATTTCTACTCCAAGTTTTAACACCTACTCTTAATTATTCAGTATTTACTCTACATTTTGGTATGCACTATACATTTTAATACAAACTATAAATTATTCAGGAACTGAGATACATTGTTCAGTAACTCTTAGAAATTCAGTAATTATAAATCATTAATATTATTAAGCTCTGCTAAGAAACTAAATGCTGTTATGTTGTTTAAGGTATTAGATCATGTATGTGCCTTTAGAGTTTAAAGGGTTAAAAATAACATGATAAATATTCTTTACCAATTTAAATATTCTTCACACTCACATCTTCTCGTCAGAAATACTGTTCTTTGTGTGAGTAAAAGTGGTTCTTCTAATGCATCACTCAGAGAACATCGTTGATGCTTTTGTTTTTTCGCTCTCATTTACTGTTTTTCCCATTCTGTTCCTTTTTCTCACTTTCCAAAAAAAGCTAACTGCAGTGATGCGTGCGGAGATGGCCCAGATTCCTCATATCACTCTCACCATCCCGCCATCTTCCCTCTGAGACTAATGTCTGTAATATGAAGAGAGAGCGCTGCACGCAGGAAACCATGTCTACAAAATCTCGTCTTCCAGTCAGCGGCTCTTCTGTCCTCTGCTAACAAAAGCCGGGGAGCGCTACACTGTGAGCTCACTGCCATTCAAAAGCAAAAGATTAATGATCGGGATGAGAAGATGGGCAGGCATGGGCTTCAAAAGAAAGCGTTCACATGGACCGGCGAAGGAGAGAGAGATACACAACACCACGCCTTGGATCTTTGGGTGAAACCAGGGCAAAAATAAATCAATAAATAAAAAAATAACGGAAAAACAAAGAAAAATGCTTTGTTCTTTTTTTTTTATTGTTTCGAATCGACGCCAAGAGACCCACCTTGTTTCTTGGCCTTTGCCACCCCTGCACTCGGTTGTCTGGCGGCTGGTATAGTCTTGGTCCCGGGAGGCCTGACAGTGGACTCTAACTGGTGAAACTTGTGCACTCTGTCCCTCACCAGAACATCCTCCCTCTGTCTGAAGCCTAGCCTGGGCCCGGGCCAGACCAGGTCTTTCTTTTGCATTATGCTATCAATTTCAGCCACCAGATCCGCCTGGGCCCGGGCCGCCTCGGAGGGGTTATACTTATGCACATGGACAATGTCCTCCCTCTCCCCTAGGAGTTTGGAGAGAAGGGAATAGAAGTCACCTGCACAGGAAAAAATAGAGGAGGAAAAAAAGCAGGAAAGACAACAGGAGAGAAAGAGAGAGAGAAAGAGGAAAAGGAGAAAGAGAAGAAGAAGAATGGGCCGTGTGAATAGAGCTGTAAGGGAAGCTAGGGAGAGTCATTGGCATGGAAGCAGCCTGTCTGATAGGAGATAACAGCTTTACAGCACTGTGGACAGTAGACAAGGCATGATGGAGAGAAGCAGGAATTTATCTCTGTAGGTGGGTGAAGGCTTTAGTCGCTCTAACGACAATCTGTGCAGTAATACACTCGAGTCCCGCCTTCAGACACACCAAACGCACCTCCCACTCGCTTTCTCACAGAGAGAGAGAGAGAGAGAGAGAGAGAGAGAGAGACTTATACACCTCTGGGATCATTATGTATTAGTTTCGACCTTTACATACCAGCATCATATAAAAGCTAATTACTCACAGGGTGAACAAGTGCTTCAGTATTATGGAGCTATCTGAAGGTGGTGAGTTTGGCACCAAACACCAAATTAAATTCTGGCTACTTTCAAACTTATAAATATACTATTATCTTGTCTTGTATCTTGTATTTCACTATCAGTCAAACATTCTCACAGTTGTGAGTTGTGTATCAGTTTATTTTAAAAAGCAACAACTCTAAAATTAATCAAACTAAAATAAAACAACCCTATAATGCTTACATTTACTTTGACGTTTGACACTTTGAACCCAAGATATTCCATGTTTTAACTTCATTTCATGTATTAATATACAACTATTCATGAATTTTAGGCAAGTAGCACTTTAGACCTGAAAGAAATATCAGTGCTTGGAAATAAAGTGGAAAAAAAAAGAAAAGCTAAACAATAGAAAGAAATGCAATATTTTCAATCTATCTATACAAAAAAAATATAATAAAGACAGATAGATAGAAAAACAGATGTTACTATAGTGTTGGTCCCTCATAATTATAATGTTAGTAGTATATTACAATTTTATTACTACTGTGTTCTCCACTTCACTATTGTATGAATACTTTATTACTATATTTAATTACCTTGTTGTTACAACGTTATTAATGTTGCAGTAATGCTATTATCGTCTGAAACAAAAGTCAAAGTAAATGTAAGGAACACTTTATTTGCATTAAAATTTGCATTTCCCAACCTTTTCTGATTTGCAGGTGAAAACAAACTGCATTTAAATTCCTTTCAAATAATCCCTAATTACACTCGACTGTCTCATTCACTAATGGCACAATCTCAATTAATGTTCTATAGAAGAGCACAGATCTACATGGGCTTCCTGCACAGGAACATAAGACTACTTTGTATTCAGGCCGACAGTGACAGGTCATTTGGCTAGAAAAGGTCAGTTCCTCATTAGAAAGCACTGCCTCTCATTCAAACGTTTCATCAAAGCCCTGTGAAAGCTCCATGACTACCACACCTTCAGCACTGCATTTAAAGAGCAGCCTACACCCTCAAGCTACCAGGACCAAACAGTTCATGGGCTGATGTAATACATATATGAGCACTGAACGAATAAAACCCAAGATGCAGCGCAAAACAAGACAACAAACATAGCCTGTTACACACAAAATAAAAAAATAAAGACAATTCAATGGTTCTTCAAGCAGATAGTTACAGATAAACCATGTTTAGCTATGTTCATATTACCAAGGTGATGTGACTGAAATCAGATTTGTTCTAATCAGATTTGAGTCACTTTGAACATGCTCAGAGTCCCAGCGTAATTCTGATTAGAATTACACCACATTTTAAGGTATTTAAAAATCAAGGTGTGTGGACAAAAAATTAGATTTCAATGTGTCTTTCGCTTCACTTACAACACAATAAACAATGACCTCATCAAATCCGGAGTGCAGAAAGTGTGGGGGTCCAATAAAAACGCAAAAATTAAGATCTTTTAATGGGTTCATATTACTAGGATTAGTTAGATTTTTGTGCATATGTAAAATCTGATTTTTTATATTTTATCTATTTTTCAGATATATCTCAAAAGATCTAGATTGTCTAGAGTATATCTAGATTGTATCCAAATCCATCCAGACATCCAGAAACCACAAAACACCAGATTTTTTCAAATCAGATCCAAAACACATATTGAGGTATTTTAAAGTGTCTTTTTTTTTTTTTTTTTGCTACTCAAATCAGATTTCAGTGTGTGTTTTGTGTCACGCACAATGCAACAAACAATAACCTCATCAAATCCAGAGTGACGATGGAAGTGCAGAGGTCCAAAAAGAATTATTAAGTCTAGTTACTGAGGCCAACCATATTGTTAAAACAAGCCACAAAGATAAGTTTGTGATGTCAAGACATGCAAATCCAACCGGCGAATAACAGCGTGGACAGATACTGCTCCTGCATTTCCAGTCACCTGACTACTTACCACTGTTTCCTACTCGTTAACTTTTGTATAAATACACCTTTGTTTCAGAGCCAAGTATTGCCACTAAATCTTTTTATTACGAACTAAAGGCTTTCCTTTGCCCTAACTGTTCTGGTTGCCCTCCTGATCTTTGGTATTGTCTACCGGTTTCTGCTTTAGCCTAGCTCATATCTGCCTTGTCTGCCATCTTGCCATTGTTATTATGGTTCAACCCAGCTATACTGTTGACCAGCTCATCATTTTTTTAACATCATCAAACCTCTATGAAGTCCACTAGATCTGACACACACATGCTTCCTTATTCCATTATTTATTTATTAAAATGCAAAATATTTAGCCACAAGTATCCATCTTCATTCATCTCAATCTAACATGAAGAAACATCACAGCAACAACCCACTGCCCTTCACCGATAAACATCTCTGCGTCAGGATTGGCTCCTCTGCACAAACACAGTGACCCAAAGCTCCGCCCCCCCTTTAGATATACGGGCGAAGGGCGCTTCTTATTTATTGAGACCATCCATCAGTCGGCCAGCAAACACACAGAGACGCAGCGAAGGGCTCTGACTGACACAGGCTGGATTTGTGTCCTAATAACGGCAAAGGCAAATATAGAAAGTGATTTATCAAGGTGTCCCACCGTGAGCTGGAGAAGCCTGAGATAATAAGTGTCTCAGCCACAGCCGGCTGCCGTGGAGACAGAGTAGCGCACGCTCTCCAACGTGCCCTCTTCCTCATCTTCATCTACTGCTCTAAGTACCACTGTCATTAGCAGTGAAGCGTCAGAGAAGGCTTTCACTGGGAGGGTGTAGCAGAGCAAAGCCTGCAGATGGAAAGCACATCTGTTTTTTACATTTAATGAACTGAAGGGTTTTATACATTTTCTGTGTTTTTTGTACAACCCCAATTCTCAAAAAAAGCTGTGACGCTGTGTAAAATGTAAATAAATGTAAATATTGTAAAAAATGTTGTAGAACTATCTTTCATTCACTATAAAAAAAGAACACATTAAATGTTAAAAGTGAGACATTATACCATTTCATGATACACTTTAACTTAATCAGAACATGATGGCAGCAACGCATTCCCAAAATAGTTGGGACATGAGCAAAAGCAAGTATTACTTTTTATTATTTTAAATGAGATAAAGTCCAAAACTTATATTTGTAGAATGTACAGTAAACTGTTGTGTTAACAAACAGTGAATTCTAGAAGTGTACCTCAGCCCATGCAGGGATTTCCAGTACAAGCATACACACTATCATGCATGCTTCCAATGCAGTGCTACCTGAGGGCCTGAAGATCATCTTTTGATGATGATTATGTATTGTAGAGTATAGTAAACTTATTCTTGTGCTTTTATGTTTTTTTTATGAACTGGTAAATGTCTCACTTTAAACCTGTGTTTAAACATATGTGTGCTATGTTCTACTAGTGTAAATAAAGTACAGAGCTTTAAAAAAATAAAATAAATTAATTAATACTATAACTGTTAAGTGTTGTATTATATAAATACACATGCTGACATGTTAAGATAGCTATTAACTGTGTATTCCGTTTGTATTAATTCTACAGCTCTGGAAAAAATTAAGAGACCGCTTCAGTTTCTAAATCAGTTTCTCTGATTTTGTTTATTTATAGGTATATATTTGAGTAAAATTAACATTGTTGTCTTATTCTATAAACTACAGACAACATTTCTCCCAAATTCCAAATAAAAATTGTCATTTACAGCATTGAGAATGGAGAAATGGCTGAAATGACAAAAAAAAGATGCAGAGCTTTTAGACCTCAAATAATGCATAGAAAACAAGTTCATATTAATAAAGTTTTAAGAATTCAAAAATCAATATTCTGTGGAATAACCCTGGTTTTTAATCACAGTTTTCATGCATCTTGGCATGTTCTCCTCCACCAGTCTCACACACTGCTTTTGGGTAATTTTATGCCACTCCTGGTGCAAAAAATCAAGCAGTTCAGCTTGGTATGTTGGCTTGTGATCATCCATCTTCCTCTTGATTATATTCCAGAGGTTTTCAATTTGGTAAAATCAAAGAAACAAGTGGTTATTTTTTCCAGAGCTGTATATTAACTGTACATGTATACTGTGTATCAGAAGACACTATTATCATTTGACGGCAAGATGAACAAACCATCTATACCTGAGATCAGAGAATTCATACATCTCGTACACTTGTCTTCCAGAATATGAATTCTTTCAGTGTTGCCTGAGCAATGTTACATAACACAGCAGTCTCTTCTCACACTACTCAAAACGCTGACGTGAATATGTGTGGAAAGGCCTGAGAGCCTGGGATATTCACACATATGCAAAAAAAATCCTGCTGAGTTTTGGTCTCAATAATTCTAATGCAGTAGGTGTTCCATTTGACTTGGTCAGCAGCACAGAGTTACACAATACTTACTAATATATTACACCGTATAGCTGGTTCTACATTCTGCATTCAGTATGTCCTAGTTGGGTATGCTGTGGATGTTCAGCCCTGCTGAACTGCTGCTCCTAAATGAATGTTACAGCCGTTGGAGTTTAATACCGCATGATGCAACATATACCAGTTATGCAGTAATCTCATTCTGTGAAAGGGTAATGAGGAGTGGGGGGCTTACAGTGGTCACATCTATTTTAATCTCTGCAGAAATGTGACAGAAACAGAGCTTAGTGCTGTTGATTCATCACTGATTGCTGTTAGCTGTTGAGTGCATGCCCAGCCTGCAATTTACCCAGAATGCTGTGGGCAAGAGTCAGACTGACACCAATCTTGTGAATGAGATTTTTATAAGCCAAAGAAAAAAAAAAACATTGCTTCAAATTTCCATGATTTAATAATACCACATAAAAATGATGAGTTTCTTTGATGATTTTACCAAATTGAAAACCTCTGAAATATAATCAAGAGAAAGACGGATGATCACAAGCCATCAAACCAAACTGAACTGCTTGAATTTTTGCAACAGGAGTGGCATAAAGTTATCCAAAAGCAGTGTGTAAGACTGGTGGAGGAGAACATGCCAAGACGCAGGAAAACTGTGAATAAAAACCAGGGTTATTGCACCAAATATTGATCTCTGAACTCTTAAAACCTTATATGAACTGGTTTTCTTTGCATTATTTGTTTTCTAAAAGCTCTGCATCTTTTTGTTATTTCAGCAATTTCTTATTTTCTACATATAAATGCTCTAATTGACAATATTTTTAGTTGTAATTTGGGAGCAATGTCCCTAATTTATAGAATAAAACAACAATTTTCATTTTACTCAAACAGTTACCTATAAATAGCAAAATCAGAGAAACTGATTCAGAAACTGAAGCGGTGTCAATTTTCTTCCAGAGCTGTACAGTCAAAATATTATTAGAAATACTTTATTGATCCCAGGGGGAAATTACAATTATTACAGTAACAACCATTTATGTTGAATAATAATCACTCAATCACTCAAAAATTACAATATGTACACATATAAAAATTAGCTGTAATAATAAGTACAAGAACACATACTGTAATTTAGCAAAAAAAAAAAAATAATAATAATAATAAAATAAATAATAATAATAATTACTATAATAATAATAATAATAATAAAATAAATAATAATAATAATTATTATAATAATAATAATTAAAATGATTGCACAACCTATTTATTCCAGACATTAATATTGTATTATAATATTGTATTGTATTGTAAATATGCAACCTAGATTCAGTGTTATTTTAAAGATGCAGCTGATGTATCCTTTCTGGGCCAGGTTACCCACAGTTCTCTATAGACATATAACAAAGGGGCAATAAACAGCACTACGACATTTGTAGAAAACAAAGCCTCCAAAGCAGAGTATGTTTTTGTTCATTTTTCACATCTTAAAATGACTGATTCTATAAAGCACTCGTATCTAAATCGTATTTTGATCAGAAGTATATCGTTTAAAATGTAGCTTATCATTCTATTTAAGCTTACTGGCATTTTAGCTTGCAACTACAGCAAATGATAAACAAGTTATAACATACATTTTACTTAGTAGTAGTTTATTTTTAATCATAGTGAGCATTTATATCCTGTTTCCTTGCAAAGTATTGCCAACCCATTGTTGTTTACTGAGCATTTTTCTTCTGTTAGTTTCTTTTTAGTAATTTATCCTGTCTGTTCTGGCTCTATTAGTTTAAAAAGACTAAACGAGATGCAGCTGTGTCGGAAATCTCTTTTGATCTGAGCTCGGACAATGGATCCAAATCTATGCAGGCAGCTTGTGTTATTCCAACTGAAGAGTGTGACTGAAGAGCGCTCAAGTACCGTCTTCAGCCTCTTCATTGATATTCTCATGCAGACTCATCAAAGGACATGTAAAGTGTGTCACTGTCGGCAGAAGCCTCCGTGAGGAGGGTGGGGAGCTCCCAATGGAGAGACAGAAACAAAAGCATCTTTGCTGTATGACTGCGTTTTTGGACCAATGAGGTCGCCACGCTCGCTGGCCGTCATTCTTGGGTTCTGAGGAACCATGGCAACAGAGCCGATCTGTTTGTCCTGGATGGAAAAATACGCAAAATGAGAAGAGCTGCTTAGCTACGCTTGACCAACAAAGTGATTGCTAACATCCTGCAGCTGGCTCACTTTAACTGAGAGCAATCTCCATATCTGAAATCTGTGGTGCTTAACTACTATAATATACAGTTTATGGACAAAAGTATTGGGACATCTGCTCGTTCACTGCTTCTGAAAATAATCAAGGGGAACAAAAACTTGTTGTTGGAATAACTGTCTCTACTGTCCAGAGAAGGCTAATTACTGGATTTTGGAGCATTGCTGTAAGGATTTGACTGCAGAAAGTGACTAGAGGGGGACAGTGGTCCAGCGGTCTAATCCGTTGCCACTATGAACGGGAGGTTGCAGGCTCAAATCCCGTTCATGTAAACTGGCCTTGCTCCCTCTGGGTGGGTAGATGGCGCTCTCTCCCCATCATGCTCAAAGGTGGCGTGGTGCGGCCTACGACGCGTCTGTGAGCAGATGTATCAGAACCAAGTTGTTGTGCTTTCCTATGAGCGGACTGGCGGCTCAGGCAATGATGCATCGGCAGAAGCTCTTAGATTCCTTCCTGTGTAGCTTGTCTAGTTCCTGTAGAGAAGTGTTGCCAATAAAATAAGACTCCCTGGATCAGATAAACATCAGCCTATTGGCAACAGGACAATGTGCGTCCACATACTCTCACCCTCTTAGGAGTTTGTCTTGAAGACGCAGGCGGTATGCCAAGGTCAGTTGCATCACCAGACTTGACATCCTTGCACACGATTTCTGTACGATATCAATCTAAAATTTGAATAATTTATTGCTTCTGGTAACCTTTATCTTCCTTCCCAACATCACTGCAATCCAACACTTATTTCCGGTATATCATGGCATATAAAGCATTGCTGCATATGATCAAATCCACGATCCTCTCTGTATCAACAGTGCACAAAGTAGATTAGGCCTGGCTGACTTATGGATTTTCTCAGGCTGAATGGCTTAGTGTGTTTGCTTACAGTACTGGCTGTTTAAACAGTGCAGCGGAACTGCAGTAAAGCTTCCCTCCCCGCTCGGAATCAGTCAGAAAATCAACCCTGCAAGGAGAGAAAACACTCTCTCTACATCGTATAATGAAATTCTGTGTAAAACACTGGAGCATGCACAAAGGCTCTGTGTGGGCTAGGTCACTTCTACAGACTGAGGAGCACAACCATTCTGCTGCCCACCACTAAGGCTGCAGTCCTTTAGCGAAGCATGACTCAGACACTGACCGTGTGGGCAAACAACACGTCCTGAGCACAAAGACAGGGTGTGTGAGTGTGAGGCAGGAGAAGCGGCGTGCAGGGTGTTAACAAGATGACAACAACAATTCGGACTTTCATTTTTTACACAACATCAACAGAGTTCTCAGAGTTTGTTAGACCTTTCAAAAACCTTTAAATTGTGCTTATTTTTGTTATATATTACACTGAACAGAGAGTTTGTATCGTTGTTGCCATTTTTTCCTTCCATGCTAACAGTTAACCGGATATCCTTTCATTAAAGCAGCATTGTATAGATTGTACCACAATAGAAGCTTTACACTCATATGTATGCTCCACTGACTGTGCATACAGGAGTTACAATTCAAAATACTGGCCTATATTGTGATACTGTAAACAAGGCAATGTATATTGAAAACACTAAGATCAAGCAGCCTGACACCATTCTTTACATGTAAACTAGGACCCCAGGTAAATTTTGATGGCTACTCAAATATGTCTTCATTTGAAATACTGTACGTTTTGAGTAAGTATTAACTACATTTAAATGTGTATCAATTTTCTACATCACACCTTCAACTTGTTGTCTGTAAAGACTATAAATAACATTTCAAACCTCAGCCAGCATGTTGGAAACTGAATGTCTAGAGGGTTTAGGTTTTACTAAACCTATATTTTTCCATTATTTATCAATACTTATAGTATGTATTTATTGGTATTAGCACCCTTAGGAGTGATGTGTAGAGAGAGCTCCATCTACCCACCCAGAGAGACCAAGACCAGCTGTGCTCTCTCAGGGCTCAGGTAGCCGATGGCTAGCTACATGAATAGGATTCGAACCGATCCTATGATATCCTGATCCTAGTGGCAGCGCCTTAGTCCGCTGGACCACTGGGAGCCCCGTCTTAGCTCAAACTTTTATTCTGAAATTTGAACTCTTAAAAAAAGCGTTAAGCATCCCCTTATCTACCAGCTCTTACTTGGTACTAGAGCTCTAGTTCAGTTGTGCTTAAAATACTCTCTCTGTTGTTTCAAAATGACAGAAACAGCTAAACAGATTATTTAATCGCTTAAAGGAGATTTAAAGTGATATTTACTGATAATTAATGTGTAAATGTTTAATCTGTTGTGTTTGGGCACCAAACTGACTGAACTAAGTGAGTGTGGGGGAGAGTGATTATGAGCTTTTGAGTTTTGAGTCACAATTATAGTTGATGATACTGTTTTATAGGGTACATTTTGCTGTTTGTTTTAATAAGTGTCATCTATTACTCCTAACCAGTATGTAACCTAGAATACAAATATACAACCCAGAGCATGCAGCCCACAAAGTGTTTATTAAATTAAAATTAAAAATCAAACCTGTGTTTTTAACGACTGATGCAGTATTGCAAAACATAATATTGTGAAACTTAAGCACATTGTCTTACACTGCTAAATTAAAACTCAAAATTATTCTGCCCATATGTTTTGTTATTTCTAATTTCCTAAATGCTTGCAGACACCGCCATGTTGATGATATTGCATTTGCAACATGCCATCATTCCCCCTCCACAACATCTGCTTATCTTAGTGTTCAAAATCCGAAACTGAACCCTGCTAGGGGACCATTAATATAACAAAGGGCTCATGATTGTAAAGCTCTCATATCACTGGAGGGGGTTTAATATCAGTATTGACATTCATGTGCTTCAGTATGTTGCCGCTCTTATTGCTTTAGCGCAGTCAATATACAACACAAATTATGTTGCAAGAATACGTTTTTTTTCATTTGTTAAAGCAGTATTATATTAGTGATATTCCTGCATGTTCCTTTAGTGTTTCTGTGGGTGTTTTTCAATCAGAAAGTATTACTTGGTCTATATCCGTGTCACATTACTCATTTTCTAGTGTGTTACAGTATACAGGGGTTGGACAATGAAACTGAAACACCTGTCATTTTAGTGTGGGAGGTGGTGGCCAATCTTCATTAATTGCACATTGCACCAGTAAGAGCAGTAAGAGTGTGAAGGTTCAATTAGCAGGGTAAGAGCACAGTTTCGCTCACAATATTGCAATGCACACGACATTATGGGTGACATACAGAGTTCAAAAGAGGACAAATTGTTGGTGCACGTCTTGCTGGCGCATCTGTGACCAAGAGAGCAAGTCTTTGTGATGTATCAGGAGCCACGGTATCCAGGGTAATGTCAGCATACCACCAAGAAGGACCAACCACATCCAACAGGATTAACTGTGGACGCTGTAAGAGGAAGCTGTCTGAAAGGGATGTTCGGGTGCTAACCCGGATTGTATCCAAAAAACAAAAAACCAAGGCCGCCCAAATCACGGCAGAATTTAATGTGCACCTCAACTCTCCTGTTTCCACCAGAACTGTCCGTCAGGACAATAAATTATTGTGGTCTAAAACCAGGTGTTTCAGTTTCATTTTCCAACCCCTGTATATTCCATGTTCTAATTCATCGCAGTAGTAGTATTAAGTCCAGTATTTCACGCAGCTCCTACACTGCTCCTATCTGCTGTGGTCCGTCCTCTCTTTGTGTACCAGCGTATGTTATGAAGTCACAAAGCTGGACAGGCCAGTGCCTGCGCTGCTAGGAAATTGGAGCGTTCCACAGGAAAAAACACGTCACGCAAATGGAGGCCGAATCTCAGGAGAACTGCCGGTGCAATCTGGTCTCTTAAATACCCCACAGCCTGGCGCCGGGCCACCGATCCAAACTCCGTTCCAGCTCACTTCATAACTGTATCTGCCAGCATGTTCCCCGTGCTCAGTGGGCCGACACATGCTCCTTTAGTGATAACAACTCCACTCACGAGTCAGCCACTGCCAGTTTATGACACCATTTGCCTCAGATCAGCTGAAAAGAGAGGGGAGTCAGGACGCACCTCTAATCCCTACGTGTAATGGATTTAAAATTGAGGATACTATTAAATCACGCCTAAGGGCTACTAATACACACACTATCACTCGGATTAAAAATCACGCATTTAAGCACAAAGCTTTCAGTTTTAGATGCAATTAAAGAATAAAGGTTTACTGCTTTCTACACACCTGTGGAGATTATTATTATTAGATTAATAGAGAAGATCATTATTATTATGTCTACTGTTAGTTTGCTAATATTGCAACAAAATCTGTCCATTTATTCATACATCTATCCATCTACCTATCATCTAACCATCTATATGTCTATCCATTACTTTTTCCTATCCTTTCACCTATCTGCTCATCAACCCATCTGTCCATCCATTGAACTATACACCTCTTAATCTGTCCATCCATCCGTTCATCTACCCGTATGTCTCTCTAACAACCATCTCTCTTCCATATATTCATTACTTTTTCTTATCCTTTTACCTATCTGCTCATTTATCTATCTGTCCATCCCTTAAACTATCCAACTCTTAATCTGTCCATCCATTCATTCATCCACCTGTTCATCCATCCACATGTCTGTCCAACCAACCAGCTATCCTTAATCTATCCATTACTTTTTCCTATCATTTCATATATCTGTCCATCCATCCAACTCTCAATCAGTCCATTTATTCATCCACCCGTCTATCCATCTGTATGTCTGTCTATCCAACTATCTATCCTCATTGTACCCATTACTTTTCCCTATCCTTTCACCTATCTGTCCATCAATCTATCTGTCCATCCATTAAACTATCCAAATCTCAATCTGTCCATCCATTCATCCACCATCTGTCAATTCATCTGGCCAATCATCCATTCATCTATGTCTACCAATTCATACATTAATTAATATACTCATCATCTATCCATTTATCCACCCATCGGTCTATCTATGTCCAACAATTTATTTATCCCTCCCTTTATCAATCCATCAATCTATCCATCCATCCATTCAACTATTTATCTGACCAATCATCCAGCCATCTATCTGTCCACCAATCCATAATCTTATTTGTCCATTCACCCATGCATCCTTCCATCTATCCATTTATCCATATCTATATATTTGTATAATGATGAAAATAATAAAAATACAAATAATACTGCTGCAATTAGCCTGTTAGACATTGCTAACAGACCATATATATTCATTGCATATTTAATTTATCATCTATCAGTTATTTGTGTCATCGGCCATCGTTATCATTATTATAATAATTATTATGATTATTACTACTACAGCACAAACATTCCTGAATGTGTTGCTAAGCTATACTTATATATAACATATACTTTCTCATATACTGAGCTGGCGGCTGATACAGTAGCTCTGTCCTCGAGTCCTTGGGTTTTTGCCGCATTAGGAGGAAGCGTTAGAAACTCTTCTCTGTTCTGCTGATTAGTGCGATGGTGATGGCGCTGTGTTCTCTACTCGCTGTGAGCTCTCAGCAGGTGTTCCAGGATTAAAGGCCCGCGTCCCGAAACCATCTCTAATAAAGCGCTGCACAATGCAGACACGCCAGCCACACAACATCAAAGCACAGCAGCCCAATCTGCATCTGCATGCGCTTCCACTCTTATCTCCAGCTCATCTGGAAGGCAGAGGGGTAGTGGGGGGCAGAGAGAGGAGGAGAAATAGAGAGAGAGGGGGGGGATACAGGGAGGAAAGAGAAAGCAAAGGACAGAAAGAGCGCGAGAGAGGGGTGAGAGAAAGAAAGCACGAGAGGGAGAGAGAGAGAGAGGGAAAGAAGCACGTTCTGCCCTTTCATCGTCCGGCACTTCACCTCACTGTGTGAGAGGTTGCGGATGCTGCAAGCACAGCAAACCCAGCAAACCCCACACCAGCAGCTTATGGAGGCTTTAACCATCAGTGTGACACAAATGTGTCACAATTCACATCGGAGAGCAGGAACAATAAATCAGAAAGGCTCCTCAGGGAGCACTCTTCCGGCATCTTCCTCACGTAGCGCGAGGCAGCCTGAGAACGGTTGCCACGCAACGGCACTTCAAACGTCAACCTTGGACCTGCAGACGTGATGTATCCAGTCACTCAAGCTCTGTTTACACCCTGTCACACACGACACATGGGCAGAAGAGGGAGATCTCAGAGTTACCAGAGGTAAGAGGCATCAGAAAGGGCCAATGGTAACCGTAGAGAAGCTAATGACACTCTTAATCTGGAATTAAACCACTGTGTCGAGTCAATACAGAGTCTACAGCAGGGGTGTCCAAACTACGGTTTCCTTTTTTGGAGCGGCCCGTGAGGTATTTTAGAAATAGTATGAAAGTTGGCCCGCTGTTAAGCAGGCTTTAATAATGTGAGATTCACAGTTTGAACACTAGGTGTCAGAAACGGGCCAAAGAGTCTAAAAGCGGAGAGGGTGCGCATTTCTAGCGCAGAAAACGAGCCAAAGAGTCTAGAAGTTGCCGTAATTAAGGAGTTTAATATTAAGAGACGTCATGAAATTAAACATCAATTTGAAAAATCTTAGTTTACACAACACTGTCAAAGATAAAGATAGTAAGTCAACTAAAATGAAAGTAATCAGGTGTATGTGTAAGTGAAAGTAATCAGGAAAAAAGTATTATTTAAAGTGGTATATTTCATTATTTGTTTTATTACAGAGTGTGGCCCGTGACTTCAAATATATTTCTCCTTCTGGCCCGTGTCTTACAGTGTCTTACAATAGTCAGTTACAATGCCATGATGAGCATTTATATTCTTGCCTCTGTGTATCTTCAGATCTCTGAGGTTTAACTGCAAAGGCAGGTACAAGTATGT